>NW_007232725.1:27547-233186 GCF_000164805.1 Carlito syrichta | reverse complement strand
AATCTTGTCCTTTAGGGTCACTGAGAGAAGTAAATAAGATAATATATGTAAAAGAGAAGAAGAGGCAAAGAAGAGGACTGCAATTTATCCTTACTCAGTCCTCAGTAATGCTCGATGCTTGATATGCAGTCCTCATAATAACCTTGGGGTGTGTGTGTGTTTGTTGTTAACTCTATTTTATAGATGTATCAACTGAGGTTCAGAGAGGGAGAGTGAGGGCCCAAGTCACACACTGGATTCAAACCTGGTATGAAGTCCACGTGGTTCCCACTCTGCTAAATTGCCTCCAGTGGTCCCTGGTATACTGCCTGTCACCCAGTAGGTATGTTAATTCCCATCACCAACTCCATGTCAAATCTGAGAGGCTGCACTCCTCTTGCTGCTGATATATCCAATAGCACTAATTTGGGTAGAGTAAGGGGTACTTGATAGAAAATTCAAATCCTGTTCCCTGGTTCCTTAGAGAACAAGATGCAAAGAAAACCCATGAAAGGAAAGGGAGAGTGATACATATATTAAGCTCAATAACTCCGAGTCACCATGGGAAGAACATTGAGGTCCTCTGGTAGCCAGACTCACCAGCTCAGGAGACATTTGGGCAGGGACTCTTGGCAAGAGGAAAATTCTTTGTCCCAAGCCAACCCATCTTTGCTTCTGTGACATTTAAAGATGAAATGTTCAAAACTCTCTACTCCTCTGACTCTTACACATTCCCCAGGTGGAGACAGACCTCAACTGCACAAACAACGAGATATATTTTTCCACTTGAGATGTTTAGTGTCTATCTAAGGAAGAAAGAATCTGTCAAAAAAATGTTCACTTAGGAACTGCACACTTTCAAGAAGCTGAAAGCAGAGTAGGAAGTGAAATCACTGTGCTTACATTTGGCAAGGGGGTTGCAAAACTGCCCCCAAGCTAAACAATCTGAATCTATGTATTCTTTTCTCTTCGATCTCTTTGTTTGGATAAGTCACACCAAGACCACATAACTGATTTACCAGTGTTTTTAGCTTTATGAGAAAATCCTTCTCTTTGGTGTCAAGAAAAGGAAGGGTAATGCCAGTTCTTATTACTATTAAGAAAACTTGTGAGGGTTACCAGAATGAAAAGACAGACACCGAAGAAAAGAAGCAGAACTTTTCATGCAAAAAATGGAAAAAGAAAAAAATCTTTTCCTTGGCATAGAAAAAATTCATCCTGAAGGTTCTTTTTTCCCTTTTCTTGGCAATGTGATAAACACCTTAAAATAGAGTTATGAAACAGAAACGGATTCTATAGAAAGCACGAAACCAAGACTAGTGACCTCAGCAAACTTATAGCCCCAGCCTCCCATTCTTGAAGTAATAAAAATGAGATCAGAAGGATAATGATTTCTCCGAAGTCAAAGAGTTTGTCCTTGACTGTTATGGTTTGAATGTGTCCCCCAAAGTTCATGTGTTGGAAACTTACTCCCCAGTGCAACTGTATAGATAAATGGGACCTTTAAGAGGTGACTAGGTCATGAGGACTCTACTCTTTATGAATAAATTAATGTTGTTATCTAAAGAGTGAGTTCATTATCAAGAGAGTGGGCCTTTTTCAAGGCGAGTTTGAGCCGGATGAGGGTGAGGTGAGATAAGTCTGTAGTCCCAACTCCAGCTACACTGGAGGCTGAGGTGGGAGGATCACTTGAGTTGAGCAATTTTTGGCCAGCCTGGGGAACATAATGAGTCTTCATCTCTTTTTTTAAAAAAAGTGAATGTGTCCCTCTTTCTCATGCTGTCTTGCCATATGATGTCTTCTACCATGCTCTGACACAGCAAGAAGGCCCTCACCAGATGTGGCCCCTCTGTCTTGGACTTCCCAAGCCCCAGAACCATGAGACAAATAAACTTCTACTGTTTATGAATAATCCAGTCTGTGGTATTCTGTTATAGCAGCACAACTGGACAATGGACTAAGACATTGACCAAATCTGTCCTGGAAACCAAATCTGTCCTGGCTTCTAGTAGACTTTTTCTTTATCATACACTGCCCTGATTTCTTTTGATACAATGAAAAGTTTTCAGTTAAAAGGTGATCTCATCCATTCTCAGGGTATTAGCTTACCTAGTCTTAGAGAAATATGTCAGCATTTTCCAAGTTTAGCATTGGAAGAAGCCTCTTTTAGCTGGGGAGCGGTAGTGAGAGGACTTACCAATTCTCTCCTCTGAAGTCTTGCCTTCCCCTTGGAGTCTATCTCCAATCCTGCAGCTATTTCCATGCTGTCCCCACCCTCCACTCTGCCCTCCATTCCTCCACCCTCATCAAGTGGTGCTGTCGATTCTCTAACACTTGGGTCAAAGCATAAACCAAAACTATTTTAGGGGGTTTCCCTAAGCATCACTGAGGTAGTCTAGTCTTACTAAGAGACTTTACGAAATAAAAGGTAAAAGAAAAGGCAGTCGAAAGTAGAATGATCTGAGCTTGGAAAATAGGCAAACCTGAGTTTCAATTCCATTTCTGCAGCCCATTAGCTGTGCAGACGTGAGCAAGTCACTTGACTTGTATATGTTCTTCATCTTTGGGGTCTGGAAACACCTACCAGGACATTTGACAAAATTAAATTAGAGAACACACAGAAAGCATTTAGTTTAGATCTTTGTACCTAGTGGGCACTGATGTTCATAAAATATTAAAATATTTTACTTAAAAAAGCACCTGTTTACGGTCCATCATTCAAAAAAACATTTCCTGAGCCACCTTATCTATTCCAGATGTATACTAAGTGTTGGGACAGAGACACACAAAAAGTTATTTTTAAAAGTTATTATTTCCTGCAGGAAAAATAACTTTTTCATGGGTGTTATAGATTGGATTGCATCTCTCCAAAAGATATGTTACAGTCCTAAGCCCCTGAATCCATTGATGTGATTTTCTTTGAAAACAGAGTCTTTGCAGAGATAATCAAGTTAAGATGAGGTCTTTAGGGTAAGCCCTATTTAACATGACTGGTGCCTTGTGAGAAGAGAAATATGCCATGTGAAGAAAAAGACATATAGGAAGAATGCCATGTGATGATATGGGCAGAGAATGGAGTATGCAGCTTCAAGCAAGCTAAGGAACACTAAAGGATCAATGGCCACCACCAGAAAGTAGGAAAAGACAAGGAAGGATTCTGCTCATAGTCTCAGAGGGAGCACGGCTCTGGTGACACCTTGATTTTGGACTTACAGCCTCTAGAACAGTAAGAAAATTAATTTCTGTTGTTTTAAGCAACCCAGTTTGTGTCAGCCCTAGGAAATATACAATTGTGAGATGTACAAGGGTGCAATGGCATAATTATAAGAGAGTAAGTGATGTAACATTTACTGAGTTCCCTGAGTTGAGCCTGTCACATTTATTAAGTTATGTAATCTTGGTTGAGTCAGGAAGTCTTCTTGTGAGTCTCAGTGTTACAGTAGGTATGCATACGTAGAAGTAGTTTGTCTAGGAAAAGCCAAGGATGGTTTCCCAGAGAGGATAGCTGGAGCTGATACCTGAAGGGTGAGTAGAAGCTGAGCAGGTTTGGAAGGGTGCAGAGGGGAAGATACCATGTAGGCTAGAGGCAGAAAAGTGTGAACTAGTTTTAACTGCCAATATTTAAGCATCACTGGAGTTTGGTGCTGATATTCATCTGCCTCCTAGACCCCCTTGTCCACTTGGTGAGTTGCCCACTACTACTATTTAGCCTGGCTAGAAGTCTCAGAGTGCTTGCATGCCGAACTCTTGGAAACTGAATTCCTTTTTGTCCCTGATTTACACAATCACTTTTGAGCTCTACTATGTCTAGTTGTGATGGATTCTTACTTGGCACAAGCTCTTAACTCTCCAGCTGTGTCTCTCGGCCATATTCCTTCCAGCCAAGCCTCTCTGCCAGATAATTAATGATCTGTAAACAAATGTTTAATTGCACCAGGGGAGCACATATTTAAAGAAACTGTGTGATAAAGCAAAGGATCCATTTTATAACACGAAGAACATCTTTCTCACAAACCCTCCCCCACCCCAATTTAACATTTAGCCTGAATTTTCATTTCTTGTATTTAAATATAAAGTTCTCTTAGAGCAGCACCCCAAAACAAAAGGACAAAAATCATCTCAAGAGACAAATGGTAATATTCTGAGGCTCCTCCATGTCAGGTGCTTCCTGGAATACCTCTCTTTTTTCTCTAAGTCCAGTCTCTTTGACCCTCAGATTCAAGACTTGGGCACTTGCTGGGAGAAAGAAAATTTTGGCTCCTGTCAAGAAGGAGATGAAGATGTGAGTTTATTAAAAGGTAATATATGCCTGACTTTTAAAATTTATGTTCTCTCATTTCACCCTTCAAAACAAACTCATGAACTGCTTGCTGCCCATAGTTAAACAAGAAAGGTAGTAGTAGCTTGTAAGGGTGAATGACTGACATTGAAGGGGTGCCTGAATTAAATATAACGAGATTAATATCTCTGAGCATGCTCTTTTGAGCTGTTTAGGTTATCTTATCACTTTTCAAAGTAGATATAAAGTTATCAGTGAGAAAGCATGTTTAGCCATACTGATTCCCCAAGAGTGGACTGGGGATACCAGTCTTGGTGGTAAGAAACTGCAGTAGAAACTTTTCTGTTTGCTGCTACTTTGGAGCTCTGACCTTGTGCTGGGAGTCATGGTTAGGTGCTGTTGGGGGAGGGACCAATACAGTCACATAGTCTCTTCAGAGAGGAAGCACCTTGGCTGGGATCTGAAATTGAGCCCTCTCTTGGGAGTGTGAAAGGTGCTTTTTGTGCAGCTCTTAATGGCCCAGCTGTTTGAGAAAGAGGAAGCACAGAAACATTTTTAGAATAGTTAGTGGGGTGCAACAAAGCCCAGAGGCTATACCCACAGGAATGCTCCCCCTGCTCATTTATTACAGAAAACATTGGGTGTTCATGGACACCTGCCCCATGCCAGGCCCTGGATCTTCAGCCTCTCATTTTGGAATCCCCTTCCTAACTGCACCTACACTGCCCAAGTCTTTTCCAGCAGCCACCTCAAGACACTCACTCATCTGTGCCTCTCCCTTAATTACTTATTTCCCCTTTCCTCTTCACAACCAGAATTTTTTTTTTTTTTTTTGACAGAAAGTGCTGTCCACACTTACTCTCAGTATCTGCTCACCTCCCATTCACTCCTCAGTTCCACTGCAGACTGGCCATTGCCCCTACTGAACCTGCTCTTCAAGGTCACCAATGACCTCCTGATTCAAGGATACTTTCCTTCGTTTGGTTTCTCAGCTGTACTCACACTTTTGACCTTGTCTTTTTCCAGAAACATTTTTTTCTCTTGACTTCAGTAATCTTGATTTTCTTCCTACCTCTTCAAAAATCTTCAGTCTCTGCGTAGGCTCCTCTTCCTTGTCCCCATTTTAGATGTCAGTATTCCTCAGAATTTTGCCTTAGGTAATCTGGTCTTTTCATTTTGTGTACTCATACACCTAGTACAGACATCCCCCCTGAGCTCCAGCTACATATGCATACAGCTGCTTACTAGACATCTGGACTTTGAGGTCTTAATGGCATCTCAAGTACTTCAAACCCATCTCTTCAAACCTTTTTCTCCAAGCCTGCTTCTCCTCAAATGTTTTCTACTTTAATAAAGAGTGCTAGCATACACCGAAAGATCAGGTTAGAAACCTATGAGTCATTCTTAACTCCTACTGTCCTCTCACCTCTTAGTCATCAACTCTCATGGCTTCTGCACCATATATATCTCTCAAAGCTATTTATCTTGTTCTCCACTCTTAGTTCAATTTTTTTATTTCCCTGCTCTTAATTGTACCCCTCCCCAATGCATTCTCCAAACCAGAATGATCTTCCTCAAATGCAAATTTGATCATTTTGCTCCTCAGATAAGACTTTCCAAAGGCTTTTCATCTATCTTTGGATAAATCCTCACATAACTTAAATCCAGTATGATCTATTCCCTACCAATTCTGTGGGTTCAACTCAAGCTACATATCTCTTCATTCTCTTTGCTTCAGTCAGATTGGCCACCACCTTGTTCTTCTTTTCCTATTCCTCCCCTTCTCTCTCAACCCTTTCTTTTCTTTCTTCTTTTTGTAACTTTTTGAGATACCGATAGATTCACATATAAGAAACATCTGGAGAGATCCTGTATATTCTTTACCCAGTTTCTCCCAGTGGTAACATCTTTCATATTAGAGTACAATATCGCACCCAGAAAGTTGACATTGTTACAAACCATTGACCTTATTAATGTCTCACCAATTTTACATGTATTCATTTGTGTATATGTGTGTGCATTTAGTTCTATGCAATTTAATCACATATGTAGACTCATGTGACCACTACCACCATCAAGATATAGAACAGTTCCATCACAAGGAACAACGTGCCTTCTTGTGGTGCCTTTAATGGGCCAACTTCCTTTTACTTCTAGGCCATTGTACACACTGTTTCCCCTGCTTATAGCACTTTCCCCCAATATCATTCATCTTTCCAGTTACCTTTTAGGCCTCAAATTAAACATTAATTCCTTTAAAAGACTTTCTCCAATCCTATACTTGCTTATAACTCTTTTTCTCTGTTGTATTAGCATCCTATACTACTCCTCTCCCAAAGGTACTTATCATAGCAACTATTTTCTTTACCCTGGGTAGATATTAACTTGCATGAAGGCATAGACTATATGTGGCTTGTTCACTTCTGTATCTCCAACACCTAGCATGCTCTTTCAACTAGGGAATTCCTCAATTAAAACAGGTAAGAATAAGTGATTCATGCAAGTTGATGAGTCCAGTGGAGTTCCCTCCCTTAAAGAACTCCCAGTCATTAAACAGGCAACTCTAAACCAGTGAATTGAATTCGTATTGTCTTGGAAGGAAGCACTGGAGGTTGTGTGGATACGGAGTATTCATTTTCTTTCCAGCTGCCAAATACACAGAGATGGGCACAGCCAGGGCCAGAGGAATCCTCGAGGACCCATATTCATGTGCCCAGAACCCTTCAGCACAGTTTGGCAAGTGAAATAAGTGGCACAGACACTGTGGTAATGAGTCTAAAACATGATTTCAAAAACCTCCATTAGACAATGTTCACAACTTCATAACCATAGACTGAGAGCAATCTTGGTCACAGACTAGTTCCCACAGAATAGCCTTAATTCTGGCACATATCCAATTATGTAATAAATATAGCATCTCCCACATGGAAAACACGTAAGAGAATGGCAAATCTCCAGGACAGCCCACTTTGACACAAGGAAAGCAGAACTCAAAGCATATGTCCTCCTAGGGAGCCAATGACATACACATCCATTTTATACCCTAAGAAAAGAAATATCATTACTGAGTCTTGAAGAGTTAAAACTGGAAGAGCCCTTAAAAGCATCATGTCCACAAACATTACCTATTATAGCACAGAGAATGGAAACTCAGCTTCCTGAATATGAGTACAAATGCTAACACTTCATATCTAGTTTTAGAACCAAAAGCCCTCGTTCCCATTTCTGAATCCTCCCTAATTAATTCTACCAAAGTGCAACTAACCTTTGACTTAGAAACATCAAACTAAGATTTACCCTGGCCTCCAGCTGGCGCTCTCTGACACACTGTCCCCCACCAGCGAGAGTGACCTACTTAAAGCACAAAACTGACCATGTTAATCTCCTGCTTAAAACCCTTCAGTGACTTTCTATCAACTTCAGGACGAAGTCCAGGCACCTTAGTCTCCAGATCCAGCAGAGCTCTGCTTCCTCTCTAACCTTTTCTCTTTCTTCTCCTTGTATTCTACTTTACTGAGCACACCATGCTGCTTTATGCTTATGTTGAAGCTTTGGTCATTCCCAGAATGAATTTCTAGCCTATTTTTGCCTGGCTCTTTCTTAACCTTCATGAGTCACCTTAGCTATGATCTTTTCCAGGGAGTCTTCCCAGAACTCTTAGGTTGAGATACTGTCTCCCCACCCTGGCCCATCTCTATGCCTACCCCCATCTCGTCACTTACAACCTTCAACTGGAATGTCATGTTTATGTGTCTGCACCTTTACCATTCTGGGGTCTTGGGACAGAAACCGCATCTTAATCATCCCTTCCCCCCTCGGTGCCCAACATAGTACCTAATACATAGGTGAATTCTTATGAAAACAGAAAGCATTTCTATGATTCACATTTATTGAGAGTTAACTCTTTGTAACAGGCACCATACTTGGTGCTTCACATGCATCAGGCTATTTCATTCTAGCAGCACTGGGACCACTCAGCATGCTTAACAAAGCCCTCTTCACCCAGAGTGTGCCACAGAGGCTCCAATATTCATGCTCTGAGTAATACCCAGAGACTGTCTCTAGGCCCTGCCCTCGAGACCCAACCTCCATTTCAACCCATATCCTAGGCACTCATATCTTGCTTTCTACCCTTTCACCTCATACTTGAATTTCTACCTGGCCCATTTAGGTGGGATTCAGAGACAGACTCTCTTCCTGTTTTTCTGTTTCACTTCCTCTCTAGACCACTGGCTCTCATCCTCAGCATTAATCTCTCAGTCAAGCTCTGCATGTCTAACCTGCTCCACCCCAGGGAATATCCAAGGTTCCAGACCCTCAGTACCAATCCAGCACTATAGATCCTTGAGTGTCTGTGGGGAACGGGGAGATTAAAATGGGCTTAACAATCTATGGTCACATGAGGACAAGGGTGGAATCTGCAGACACTGGACACTGCTAGGAGAGGAAGAGAGGAGGAATGGGGCCACTTGGCAACACACTGGATACCAGGTCCACTATCAGGGATAGAGAGGGCCCACTAGAAGAGTCCAAACTTCACCTGCATGCCACTTACTTATGTAGTAAGTCTTCATTTGTACCCCACAACTCTAAAATATAAGTAAGTAAATAAATAAAGCTATTGTTTTGTTTTGCCTGTTTTTGACCTTATATAAATGAAATCATCAAGTATATACTCTTTTGTTTTAAATATCTGTGTTCAAAATAATGTTTGTAAAATTTGCTTACATTGTATATGTCTACATTTTTTTTGTACAAAATCATAATTGATGAAAACTATCTCACTGAAAAATCACACCACAATTTCCACTGTGAATAAATACTTGAGTTACTTCCAGTTTGGGGCTTACAAATAATGCTGCTATGAACATTCTTGTAAGTGTCCTTTTGTACACATATGCTTGCTCTTCTGTTGAGTATATATCCACAAATAAAATTGCTCAGTTTCAGGGTAGGTGTTTGATTACATTTGTACTTTCCTGATTACTAATGAGGTTGAGTAGTTTTTGTAGGTATAATAGTGATATTCTATTCTTGTAAAGAAGATATATTGAATTGTCTGTATTTTTCTTACTAATTTGTAAAAGTTTTTCATGTACACTGTACTGTGTTAGTGAAGACAAGGAAGCTCTGTCAAGTTAAGTAGCATGCCCAAGGTCACATGGTCTGGCTTCTGTCCAATGCCAAGACCCAGACGTAATATCTCCTCTTATGTGGAGGACATATTCCCTCTTCTTTCAAAAGTCCTTGAAGACCCACCTATTTGTCCATCTTACATCTTAGTTATGGCTCTCCAGGCAGGGGCTGTTCCCTGGCACTGGTCCCAGCCCCTAGTCTCCAGCCAGATCTGGCATAGAGAAGAGACTTGGGAAAGACATGGTAAAAGGATGAATGAGTGCAGAGCTCTGGCTCACACCAGTCTCCCTCTGGCTACAGTGGATGTTCTGTCCTTCCTCTGTTGCCATTTCCAAAGGCACTTGAAATCCTCTTTTGCATTTGTTTTGGCACCACAGAAGCAAAGCTATCAAATGCCTTCTCTGTCAATTTTTCTTTGTAATTGATATTAAATCCCTCTGTAAAGAAACATACACCTTCAACATCTTAAGGAAAGTTAGTCATGGTATAATGATTTAAACAAAGGAATTATGAAATTCTGGGGAAAGTACAGATTTCTACCTCACCAAACTCTGAGGTAAAATTTTCTGAGATTATGAAAAGAGAAAATGCTTTGGCATTAGACAAAATTGGGTTGAAATTCTAGCTCTGCCTCTCAGGAACTGTGGACCTTGGGAAAGAAACCTGAGAGTCAGTCTATGTTCTACCCTCTTCCTTACTCACTCTCACCAGTCTTTCAACAAGTTCTGCCAATTTCACCATCTAAATGGTTCTTCTCTAATTTGTTTCAATTGTGAGCTAGTCTAGTGGTTAAGCACTCAGGCTTTGGAGTGAGACTCTCTGGATGTGAATTACTGTTTTTCTTATTTACTATGTCATCTTGGGTAATTTCCTTAACCACTCAATGACTCAGTTTCCTCATCTGTAGAATGGGGATTAAAAATCACAGATCATTAACAAAATTCAATGAAATAATCCCTAAAACTGCTGGCATAATTCCTGGCCCAGAGTAAACATTAGCTCTTATTATTATTTCATATTACCTCCTTGGTTCAGACCATAATCATCTGCAACTCCATACTACCACACCTCCCTCTCCTCTCCATCAACCCATGACTGTTCTTGCAAACTCTCCTGCGTGGTTTTTCTCCTCTATTGACTCTTTTCCAATCAATTCTCTGTGCTAGAGCCAAGTATGAATTCTTAAAGGCAGATTTGATTGTGTGATTTCCAGATGAGAACACTGAATGAGTTGTCTGTAGATAAAGCATGTCCCTGCATAATTCTCAACAATCCCAAGCGAAGTTTTACACCCCATTTTACTGTCTTGAAGTGGTTATGTAACTGTTCTGAGGTTCTACAGTTATTCACTGGTCAAGTTGGGACTTATCCCAAATTTCTCTAAGCTCAGATCCTGTACTCTTTTCATTGGCCCACACTGCCTCTGTCTACCCACCACAACAAGCCATAGCTGACAATAAGAGGCAGCATCTCATAAGCAGGAAAGAAGTGCTTCATCAGGTGAGAAAGAGGAGCTGGGAGGAAGACATCTCTGGTCAGCTGGGGGGCTGGGGAAGGCTTCCTGTTTGGGTATCTAGAAGCCTGGAGGGTATAGTGGCAAGGATGATCCAGGTGAGAATGCTGAAATTATTTCAGAATTATATGGTGAAATGAGGTTCATGTCTGAGTAGATGATGCAGATGATATTCTATTATTTTCCAGCACTGGAAAAATCATGGGAAGTTCAGAGGTTTTATTGTAGATTTCAGTTATTGTTTAGTGGGGAAGAAAGCATCATGTGATGTTTCATGGCTTGCTGGATTCTCTTTGTTATCCTGAAATGAAC
This sequence comes from Carlito syrichta, assembly GCF_000164805.1. Taxonomy (NCBI): domain Eukaryota; kingdom Metazoa; phylum Chordata; class Mammalia; order Primates; family Tarsiidae; genus Carlito; species Carlito syrichta. The sequence goes on along the minus strand of NW_007232725.1, from coordinate 221,967 downwards.
AAACTCTGATTAGTAGAGGAGGAGAGAGGAGTCCCTTTCTTTTGAGTTCTGAATTACATGGTCTTATTATAAGACCGCCTTGCAGTGAAGCGACCCAAATATCCATCCATTTGCTCAGCAAATCTTCCCATATGCCTGTTGGACACCAGACCCCATGCTGGAGATGGAGAAAACAATCAGAAGTGGTTCTTGCACTCAAAATATTCCTGATTTAGTGGGAAGGGGAATATCCACTATTCAGTGACAATGCAATGTGAAAATGCTCTGGGATCTGGAGTAGGAAAGTTTTCTTTAAAATGATACCTAAGCAAGATTCTGAGGGAGCATTTTCCATCAAAAAGATTACTTGAGTTCATTTCAAAAGGAAAATTTGGGTTCTTGTTTTTTGCTATTGTAATTGCATAACAATGTTCTCTAGCTTAGTGTTGTGGAATATTTACAGCATGCAGAGTAGAATAGCTGTGTAGTGCAACCCCTGGTTTAGAAAATCTAAAACGTAGTTCCATATCCTCATGGGATATCCTCAACTGTAGACCTGGGATAATATCATCCCTCCCAAAACTTCATGGTTGAAGCATGTGCTAGATAGTCTTCTGGTGGCGTGAAAGGAGGAACACATTCTCTGAGGGCTATATTAAGGGCCCACTGAGGCAGTGTAAAAAGACAGTGGCCTGGGATGCAGACAATTCTGCCATTTATCAGCTGTGTGACTCTGCATAAGTTACTTAGTCATACAGAACCCCAGTTGCTTCCTTTGTTCAACAGGAACAATATTACCTTGCCTAGTCACTAAATGGTAGCAAATGGTCTCGGGTCTCTCATCCCTTGCTGCATGCCCTCCTCTCTCATCCTGTTTCCCCATGTGTGAACAGGACAGGATGCTGAGGCTCTGTGCAGGGAAAGAATAAGAGAATATTCTCTAAGGGCTGTTTAGCTTTGACATCCCATGCATAAAACAACAGCCAGATTGGACTGTTGCTTAATTCTATCCAAACTGCCAGATAGGCATTTGAATAAGTAATCTAATGTATACATTTTTATTCTATTCAATATTCAGGTCGTCTCCTGGTTGGAATGAGTATTCAGAACGATGATTGCTTAGAAACATACCATTCCAAATACGAATGAGAATATTTTTGCAATATTCATTTCAGCAAGGACGGGGAGGTATGAGATTAGGTTCTGCAAATAATCACATCCTTTACATCTTGGACACCTATGCGCAATTTACTACACACTTTGCTTCATAACCTTGGAAGTGCAAATCCCTGGAGTCTTAGAGGCATGAACATACCTCCTATGCTAAGTCAATTCCCACATGAAGATGGCAGAGGGGGGCAAAAAGATATAACCTCTCATCCAGTGTTTGAGACCCAACTACGACATCCTCTCATTCAATCTGCTCCCCTCACATTCCAGCAGGCACAGGGGTTTACTACTTCTTAAAGCTGCTAATCTCACTTATAGGTAGCTTTGACTTGAGGAAATAGCCACACACACTGAACAAAATCTCTACCTCTAGTGTTCCTACATTGATCCTTGTTCTGCATTCTGTTTGTTTTGCTTTAAGATATTCCAGCAGGAATTGAAGGCAATGACCCTATCCCTTCACCAAATCAGCCTTTTCCCTGAACTGAACAGCCACTCCCTTCAACCATAATTCTGCTCTTCCTTTGTTACAGCACAGGGCTCTGGAGGGATCAGCCTGGGGGACACCAAGAGCAATAGTGAGCTCAAAATGCCCTAGTGAATTCCTTTTCCTATGGCTTCCTTTGTCATTCAGTAGGAGGAATTAAAAAAAAAAAAAAAAAAAGCTTTCAAAGTAGTTGATTCTAAGGAAACTTGCCAAGGCTTTTCAGGAAACAGAGAGCACCACTGGGGAAGGGAGACATTCAAATTGCAGCAGGATATGCACCATTCCCAACCAATATGACATCTGCCTCCAAAGGTGTGTGCATGTGCATATATGTACATGTGCACATTTGTGCGTGAAAGTATTAGTGCTTATGAATGAGCATCTACTCTCATATTTGACAGTGCCTCGGTGGTGTTAGTATACACAAGTTCTTCACTTGACCAATTGCCACGTCTTTAAGATTCACTCAGATGTTGCCTCCTCTAGGAGGCATTCCCTGATATGCCCTCTTTATTTTAACCAATCCTGTACCCCCAGGAAGCTTTCTGTGCTTTCTTCTATGTTGTTCATTTCCTTGCCTGCTTGCCCCATTAGACTGTGGCACCTTCTTGAGGGTCATGACAGTGATTACTCATCTCTGTCCCCCTGTCCTCAGCACAAGCATGGGTACTCTGTACATGTTGGTCACATTAATGTATTTGAAGAAAGGGTCTCAGTCCTATTCCAGGGCTCTTACTACTGCCTATCCTGCCATGCTTCTCTTCTCTCACTTATGACAGGCTGGGGTGATGCAAGTTAAGTAGAGTACAACTCCCACAAGGCTTAGGGAGACAGGGACGTCAGTTGGGAAGAAACTTGAATGAGCCAATGGTATTCATGCTTCTGAAATTAGACGAACCTTCCTGCGGAAGGTGGAAGTTGGATAGTGATGTTTCTCCATCTCCAGTCTGCTTTGGGCTGACCATTCCCAACGGGTAATCTGCTCTTCTCCCCTGCCTGGCCCCTCAGGAGCATCCTGAGCTGATGCTCACATTTTCCTTCTTCCCAGCCAAGTTACAGCTCTTGAATGTTCTCTATGCAGATGTGTAGGATTCTTGCACGCATCTGCATATCAGAGAGTCAGGGGAAGTTGCTTGGCAAGAGGCCCTGGCTCAGCAGGAGTGCTCCACTGGCAACCCCTGAGTTGTGAAAGGCTTTCTCCCTGTCCTGTTCTTGGCCAAGGAACTCAGCCACTAAGTCAGGCAGGGCTGCTAGGGATAGAAGAAACTGCACAATGTTTTATTCTTCTCTGGAGATGGAAAATCAGTGGGCAAGTCTTAGGGCAGAGAACTGATATCTGAGACAATGACACAAAAGGAAGCTCTCATTAACCTATTCATTTAGGAGCAGCCCACAATCGTTTTTGTAGAGGGTCTGCTTTGTTCCAAGCAGTATAAGATGGTGAGTCATTCAATATGAGGAGCTACTTTCACATATGAGATCTGCCTCTTTCAAGTTTGGGATCTTGGGGTGAGTCCTTTAACCTATTTTGGTGTCAGTCTCCATGTCTGTAAAATGAAATGATGATGGTTCCTGCTGCATAGGGTTGAAGAGAGGGTTAAATGAGATAAGCCTCACAAAGCACTTAGCAGTGTATGAGATAAGAGTTTGGTAAACATAAGTCATTTTTGAGCACTTTGTTTACTATACATTTACTATATGTCAGGCATCATCATAGGCTCTTTAAATATTTTGTCTTATGAAAGGACATAACATGGTTTTAATATACCCAATGAGCAGCCATTTTAACATTGCCCAAATCTCATGTTTTTCTAGCAGTTCACTTAACTTATCCTCTAATCACTAGCCAAGGACAGGACCGGTTTCTCAAAGGTAGCTATTAATAGTTGCTTTACAACCCCCTCCCCAGTTTGTTACCAATTAGCTGAAATCAAGTATTTGCCTTCACCCATAAGACCCAAGTTAACTTAATCAGCCCTTCGTGACCTTCATGATACAAACAGACCCTACCACCATGGCAGCAATCATGTGATTAACTCACCTATCTGCCTTCTGTCTATCACCTGACGTCAGTACCTGATGTGGGGCAGACCAACACCCAATCACCTTAATGAACTTCCCCCATCAAAGGAAGGATTAAAAGGACTTAACCATGAGCAACCAGCCACCACTACCTTGCTAAGCTATGGATGGCGACATTCTTAAACTTTGGCCCCCTACCCTACCTTGAGGAGGTAAATCTCCTCTTTCTCTCTCTCTCATTTACTTTTAAAATAAACTATATTTTCTAATCTAACTTCTGTGCAATTATTTGCATCTTTCTCGTGGCACCGGATTGCGCATCAGACACACACACACCCAGCAGGGCTGGCCTAACATTCTGAAGGCCCCGCTGGGAGTGCGACCTAACATCTTATTTATTTCCCGCAATAGCCTTCTAAAATAGGCATTATTACTCCTGCTTTGCAGTCAACTAAATTGAAGTGCAGAGATGTTAGGATAATTGTCAAGGCCACACAGTATATAGAGAAGCTGTTAGATCTAACTCTCAAGGCTGTGGTGAGTTAGATGTAAATGTCACTCTTGAGGAAGGGCCAAAGTTGGAGCGTCCCAAGGGAAAGGAGGCTTAAGTCTGTATATGGACTATGGGAGATGATAAAACCAAATTCTTGTCCAGAGAGGCTGAGATCACAGCTGGAAAGATGTACTGGGTGTCAGATCTAATGTGTAAGAGCATGAAAGGAAAAGAGAAAGTAAGTACTAAGCCTGGTAATCAGGAAGGGCTAGAAACAAGGCAGCACAGGCTCCCAGGGAGAGGCCATGGCCAGGGTGCCAGGAAGAAGGTCGAGACCCAGTGAATGTGCCAGAGTTGGCTGGCCTTGGCAAGGCACTTTCCCTCCCTGAACCTGGAGAAGGGGTAATGATGCCCAGACTACAAGGGTGAGGTGAGAACTAAATGAGAGGCTGCATAGAAAGCGCCTTTCATGGCCGGCCTCGGTGGCTCAGCCTGTAATCCCAGTACTTTGGGAGGCCGAGGTGAGTGAATTGCCTGAGCCCGCGGGTTCGAGACCTGCCTGGGCAACTTGGTGAGATTTCATCTCTACAATAAATAAAAAATTAGCCGGGCGTGGTAGTGCGTGCCTGTAGTTCCAGCTACTTGGAAGGCTGAGGCGGAAGGATCGCTGGAGCCCAGCAGGTTGAGCGAGGCTGCAGTGGCCGTTGCACTCCAGTCTGAGTGACAAAGTGAGACTCCAGCTCAACAACAACAATAAAAAAGCCCCTTTCACATTGTCTGAGCATGGCAGGTGCTCAATAAATGTGTATAGAGAAAAATATTCAGACTTGTGTCTAAGGAAGATATGATTCCAGAAAGAGAAATAGAGGTCATTGTATTCATCCTTTAGAAGTGGGGTCCCCACTTTAGACTAAGCTATGGAGAACTGCTGAAGTAGACTCCTTGCAGGAGTTGATTCACTTCAAGATCCATGGGGCTGAAGTTAGCACAAAGGGAGTGTGCACTAGCCCTACTTTAGGAAAGGAAGAAGATAACACTGGGGTGTTGGACCCTGAGAATAGTTTTCTGGTTCAGCAATATGGGCCCATGCTTGTGCCCTAGGAAGAAAGGGGCTGCATGTAGAAGCTATTTCCAAAAAGACCAGAGATCTATGAATGTAGAGAGGGAGATGAATGTTTGTTCCATTTCTAGATTGAAAAAAGTGTGACTTAGGCTGCTATTGTATTTCTTGTTCCAGAAGTTTGATATTATAAACAGGCAGCTAGCCAGGCTCGGTGGCTCAGCCTGTAATCCCGCGCCTTTGGGAGGCTGAGGTGAGTGGATTGCCTGAGCCCACGGATTCGAGACCTGCCTGGGCAGCAAGACCTCATCTCTACAATAAATCAAAAAATCAGCCGGGTGTGGTAGCGCATGCCTGTAATTCCGGCTACTCGGAAGGCTGAGGCAGAAGGATCGCCGGAGCCCAGCAGGCGAGGCTGCGGTGGCTGGGAGCAGCCACTGCACTCCAGTCTGGGCGACCGAGTGAGACTCCAACTCAAAAATAAAATAAAATAAAATAAAAAAATAAACAGGCAGCACCCTTGGTTAGATCATCAGATTTCTCCCAGGAGACAGTGGGAGCCCGGACTGGGGTGGGGCACTCTCAAATGCGGGAAGCAGGGAACCCTACAGGATAAGCTGAGCAAGAAAGAAGCAACATGGTAGATGCCACGTGGAGGTGGATAGCATCCTTGGTGAGCTCATGTACAATGACACTTGGAGAATTCTAGAAATAACTAAATGAGACTTTGAGGAAGGCTGGAGTCCTGCATTAGCTGGCAGAAGAATAGGGCAGCAAATCACATGTGATTACTGTAAATGAGATCCCATCTGTGCCCACAGGCTGGGGTGGTCTGAGGGACCACTAGTTACACACTCTCTGCTTAAAGTTTAAATCATTCCCAGGGGCCTGAAATAGTTTCTGAAGATAGCTATCCTTACACTTTTATGGATTTATTTCCTTACCTCTGACATCCTGTTGGTCAGTAAGTCCTCTTGTTTGATCATCTCAAATATCTCTCAGATTCACTTCCTCCATTCTTCTTCAACTTTATTCTAGGTGCATAAGGAATAGGATCCACTTCTTCAGGGACTGAGGGTGGTATAAGGGCTAATCTATGCATGTTATTATGTTAAATGCAGGAAATATAAGGAGCTGTAACACATACACATTTCTTTTAAGGATTTTATAGTTTGACTTCAATCACATATCTTAAGACTCTTCAAAACTCTGTGAAAGAATAAAAGAATTCACTCATTCAACTCACTCATTTAACCAATTAACAAACAAACATGCTCTGAGAACTCTTCTGACTTGAAGGCTGGCTGCTGGGGACACACAGCCCCTGTGCTTAAGGTGCTTATAATCTAGAGAGACAAGTACCCAAAAGAGGGTTGTGTACTTAGTAGCCTCACTGTTGACAATGGGCAAGCTAAAAGAAAAATGCAAATTATGAAAAGACATTCCCTAGGCCATCTGTCAGATGATTTGTTTTCCTCATCCTCTTCCTTGGAAGATAGGCCTGATTGACGTGGGCAAGGGAGAGGGTTAACATCAGGGTATCCTTTTGGAGGCAGTGTGGTGTTAAAACAGAGCAAAGGTCTCAGTGCTAGATAGCCTTGGGTGTCAACCCCAGTTCTAACGTTTGCTTGATAGGTGACTTCAGTCAAGTCATTTCACCTCTCTAAGACTCAATTTCTTCATGTGTTAGGGGGTAATTTATGCAAAGTACGTAGAATAGTTTGGACATATGATAGGCACTCAGTAAATGGAAGCTATTTTTATTTTATTCAAAATTTTAACTTTGGCAAAATTTTTAAGTGTTCAACAAATAAATAAACTTTACTGTGATGAGTTACTGAGATTTCAGAGCTTGTCTGCACTAACAGCCTAGCCCAGTCTATACTGACTAACACAAAAGACAGGGATGTGGCCTCCCCGTGGTCACTCATCTGAGGCAACCAGTTCAGAGCTGCTTGCTCAGTTCATTATATTTGTTTCTCTTTTAAATTCCGTCTCTAATTTGACCTTTGAAGGATGCTAGTTGGTAAAAGGCCCGGGTTTTCCTATATGCCATTTGTGTGCTGTGCTTGGGTCCAGTGTCTGCATATGGAGTAGGACAACAAAACTTGTAACTGATCCGGCATGGAAGCTTCTTCCTTCCTCCCCCTTCTCCCTTGCCCCAGTTCTCTGGAAAGCATCACGAATAAACTAGAGCACATGTGGCAGGAGCATTCCTCTCTCTGGCTGTATCGCCAACATATGGGATATGATAGGTGATCACCTGAGGCTCTGATTCTCAGCAGATTGGGGGTGGGGGGTGGATGCTAGATGGAGAGAAACTCAGGTTCTTCGGATCAAACCCATGTGTGTCATGGAGTTCAAGACCTGGGAGGAACTTCTAAGACCACTCAACATTGCTACATAATTTTCCTGGAGTGGATTGGGGAGGAGAATTGCCCACAGTCACACAGAACTCTAGTGACAAAACCAGGACCTCAGACTGAAACCTCCAGAATTCTAGTTTGGTGCCTTCTCCCTGTTCCCGAACAGCTTTGTTCAAACATCTGCAGTGACTTTCTATTTTCAACTGTTTCAAATTCAAATGTACTAGTGTGGCATTTAGGTTCTAAGCAATCTGATCCTCACTCTACCTTTCTAGACTTATTTCAGACTCAGTGGATAATTTGAACTGGTACTGCCTGTCCTTGGAAGTTTGATCTAATTTTTCCTCTAGTTTTTTCTTTTCTTTTTTTAATCCCCCTGTTCTCTGATCTCTGTTCTGGGATCCCTGGTTCCTAGTTACATGTGACCTTTGATTCTACACTCCGGTTTCTGGCTGAGGTTCAGCTTTCTTCATTAGAGTGTCTTTTGAGGGCTGATCTAGAAGAAGTGCATTATGTTATATCAGATGGGGCATTTGGGGGAATGAGTAGGGTCTAATTTTACAGCCTCCTGCTAGAGGAGTTGACACAGCAGTGTCCAGGACATGATCACTGATCACAGTCCAGCGGTAGGCATCAAGAAGTTCTGATAAGAAAGATAAGGAGCTCCTCGGCAAGGTCTTAGACAGAAATTGGGTAACCATGGGAGATAACTTGGCAGTTCAGGAAGAAAGGCAAATTCAAGAGGGTCTGTCCAGAAGTCAGGGCAGCATGGCTAAAGACAGTGATAAAAGGCCACAACCTGAAGTTGAGACAGATAATAGGTGGGGTCTTCTTTTGTGGCTGAGACCTTATAGGTGGGAGATTACCACTTGGGGCATCAAAATGGACAGAATTTCCCAGAGTATGAGTCAGGTCAAGAAGGGCATTTCCCAAGGTTGAGAGTTGTCCAGTGGGAACCAAAAAGCTGGAGTCAGAATATCTGAGGTCTTAGTAACAGCAATACATGGTGTGTGATGGGGGAAGATGAGTATGATTTGATTTGAGAATCAACAGCAATTTTGGTGGCTATGCATCATGAAGAATAGAAGGAGGAAGTAGATTTGGAGGTTCATCTCAATTTGCAATAAGGACTCTGGATCAGACAGTCCTATTTTTTCTTTCTCCTAGATAACACTGCACCAGGCTAGACAAATTCAGTAATTTTTAAATTTATTTATTCATCAAATACTCCCTAGAGTCTGCTTTGTGCCAGATCTTGGGCTAAACACTGGGGAAACAGAAATGAATCAGATACATTCCCAGCCTTTAAGAATTTCATTTCTGGGAGAGAAACATTCATGTATACTCAAAAATAATATAGAGTGGTAGGTGCTATGAGAAATGGAAACCAAGGTGGCTGTGGAAGCACAGAAGAGACACCGAACCTGGACCAGAGGCAGAGTGGGGCAGAAGAGGAAGGAGTAGACTAGGAAAAGTTTCTAAAAGAAGGTAATGTTTGTTGAGGGAGAAAAGGAATAAGCTATGTTCAGAAAAGAGTATCAGATTGTTTTAGAGAAACACAGGCATGCTTGGGAGATGAACTGGCAGAAAAACAAAACAAAACAAAAAAGCTTCAGTGCATGAGCAGAGATCACTATTGGGAAAATCAAGCAGGTTGTTCTTAGGTGTCTAGATTAGTAAGCACATGGCATCAGAATGGTCTGGACTCCTGGTTGAGGTTCAGGGGAGGAGAGAAAAGATTCTGAAGAGGAGGCTGGCATTATCTAAAGGGAGCCTAGACTTGATGAGGGAAGCTTCATATATTATCTCATTTACTCTTCACCATATCTACAACCGGGCTACCAGGGCTCTCTACACTACTCAAATATCCAGTTAAGAATAAAATTTTGCTTTGCTTGTCATGTGTCAGTGTACTTCCCTTTTTTGGAGCCTTGGTGTAGGAATACTGGTAGAGCAGAATTGGGTGAGGTGGTTCGTAATACTAGAGTTACGATGCTTTCTTATATAGACTTCTAGGTCCTTTTTCTTCTGGTTCTGATGGAGACATTTTGGGAAGCTTTTTCTTGATGTCAAGGCTCACACTAGGACACTGGGGAAAACAGAGGAGTGGTTAGGCGCTATATTGTTTCTAGACCATTTGAGTCTCATTAGCTTGGGATAAAAGAATCCTCATTTTAGTTCAGCTCAGCTGAGTCACATTCTGCACTGGGATTTGGAGTCAAAGTCCTAGGTAATAATGATAATTTACTTTTCCTCTCTTATGAATATGTTTGCCTCAAGGAGTTGCCAGGGAGAGTTGGCTGAGATGAAGTTTCATTTAGGTATTTTGAGGCCTCTGGTCAAATGCTGTCATGATATTATCTCAGCAACATCTTTAGCAGTATTGTTGCCTACCAGAGATTGACTGGCCCCAGTTCCCTACCAACCTCCTCTTTGGAACCTAGAATCTCTTTTGCTCTTCTCTTGATCCTCAGTCAAGAGTTCAGAACTCCCTGATACCATTTTCTTGTTAACATGGACATTTAAGAGAACGTCTTGCTTCATTTCCCATCACTGAACTCTGCTTATTTGCTATTTCTTGAAATAATTTTATTTTTAATTGACATATACATTTGTATATGTTTATGGAGTACATAGTGATTTTTCAATGTATAGTGATCAGATCATATTCATCACGGCAAACATTTATCATTTCTTTGTGCTGGGAATGTTCAACAGTCTCCTTCTAGCTATATATTAACTATAGTCATCTTATAGTGGTGTAGAACTCTAGAACTTATTACTTCTATCTAGCTGTGATCTTGTATCCTTTAACAAATTTATCTCTGTTCTCCCTTCTCCCTAGCCTCCCTAGCCTCTAGTATCCTCTGTTCTACTTTTTACTTCTATGTGATCAACTTTTTTAGCTTCCACATATAAGCAAGAACATGTAGTGTTTAAGTCTCTGTTCCTGTCTTATTTCACTTAACATGATGTCTTCCAGTTCCTTCAATGTTGCCGTGAATGACAAGATTTCACCCTTTTTATGGCTGAATAATATTCCATTGTGTGTATATTCCACATTTTCTTTACTCATTCACCTGTTGTTGGACATTTAGATTTATTCCATAGTGTGAACAATGCTGCAATAAACATGGGGGTGCGGAAGTGTCTTCCATATACTGATTTCCTTTCCTTTGGAAAAATGTCCAGTAATAGAGTAATTGCTGTATTATATAGTAGTTCTATTAGTTTTGGAGGGTTTTTTGTTTATTTGTTTGTTTTGAAACTTCATACTGTTCTCCATAGTGGCTGTACTAGTTTACATTCCTATCAACAGTGTATAAGAGTTCTCTTTTCTCCATATCCTCAACAGTATTTCTTATTTTTTATAATAGCCATCATAACTGTAGTGGGGTAATATCTCATTATAGTTTTGATTTGCATTTCCCTGATGATTAGTGATATTGATCATTTAAAAATATATTTGTTAGTCATTTTTCTTCTTTAGAGAAATGTCTTCTTTAGAGAAATGTGTACAGATCATTTGCCCATTTTTGTTGGGACTCCAGGTGCTTACTATTTTAATGATAATGGTAATTTTTCAAATAGCCAGGTGTACTACTTGACCTCTTGTTCAATCACATACTTTCTTTCCCTTTTCCTCTACTGTTGAACAGAACAGTGAGTTGAATCTCTGAGAATCAGCCAGGGTGAGTAATATACCAAAGTAATGGCAATAGTGGCCATTTGTGGAGCACTGTGGCATAGTTGAAAGAACAGGAGTCAGATGGAACTAATTTTGAACCTGTGCTTAGTTTACTAGCTGAGTGGCTTTTCACAAGTCACTTCACTCTCAGTTTCCTCGTCTATAAAAACAAGGATATTAATTCCTACCAGATAAGATTTTGAGAGAAGTAAATTATATTTAATTTCTTAAGGGTTGAGACCATAATGTTTTTCTCCTTATACCTTTAGAACCTACAGAGCACCTGGCACACAGTAGGTAGACAGTAAATGATAGCAATTAGTAATGTTTAACTGGGAAATAATATATTCAGAACATCCAGCAAGATCAAGGAAAAAAAAAAAAGATCATCTTGTTCTCCACTATATGGATCTAGAAATCAGAGAGGCAGATGGGTTAAGAGTTCGAGGCAGTTCTAATTACATCGCTAATGTTATTAGCTGTTAATCATCTGCATGTTGCTATCATCTTGGCTATCATCATCTCGGCTCACTCAGATATACTTCCTTGTTCTGAAAGCAAATCCTGGTTCTCTAAAACATTTTTAATGTAATTAATATATTTCATTACCTTTGTTCCGGCATTAGCTGCTCAAACGAAATAAAACAAGGGCAGATTTTGGTCACTCATTGAGTGTGTGTGTGTAGACAGAGACAGAGAGAAATGTGGCTAGTCCTGTTGATATGTGGATTCTGCTTTTTGCTTTGCAGAGTTATAGTTAACCATTTATGTCAGGTTAGCAAGTATTGGGCTAGGGAAATCTTGTGTATAAGTTGAGCAACAAATGCAATAGTCGCACTATCACTTTTGGACTGGTAGGTAAGATCTGAAGTGCCTTGATCAAATTGGAGACCATACCTTTGTAACTGAACAGCTAGATTCTGCTCTGTCAAGACAAGCTAAAAAGGAGATTAAATAGAATTGTGCTGGGACTACTTTCAGGCATTTGTAGGAATAAGGTAAGGATTAGGTGATGCTGCATAAGGCATAATAAGAATTTGAAATACCTTTTAACTGGATGGCACACAAGCAAAAAACTAATCATACTTCTGAAGAGAGAAAGGAAATATGCCTTTGCTAGCCTGTAACCCCAAGGTTCAGGAGTCAGCACACATTTCCTAGTGGACTATGGGAACTAGTGCTTATAATCAATAAGCATGAAAACTCTGATAACTCTGAACTCTTGGAAGAATCTTAGAAGATGCTTCCTTATGCATACATGTATTCATTCAACAACTATTTGAGCACCAACTGTATGCCCAGAAGAGAGATTAATGCAATATGGTTCTGATATGTAAAGCATCCATGATCTAATGAAGGAAAAAAGACATTATAATATACAGTATTATATACACTATAATGGAGGTTTGTCCAAACCACTGTGAGAGTACAGATATCCTATATCTATCTGGAGGAGGAGGAGCTCAGGGAATGCTCTTACAAGTGGTCAGGATAAATAGAAATTAGCCAGATCAACAAGTGGAGAGAAGTCATTGAGGCTAAGGAACCAACATGTGCAAAAGCCTAGAAATGAAAGAGAACTTGATCTATTCTAGGAATTGCAAATACTTGAGAACAGTTTGAGAACAAAGAAGGAAAATGGGGGGAAATGAGGAGAGATGTTTACCTAAATACTTTATGAAAGCCAGAGACTAGTCTCCCCACATCCCATGCAGACGTTTTGAATGCTGTTATTTCCTGCCCCTAGATCCTGAGTGGTATTCTGTTTAGGCCTCAGTCTGTTCACTTAAAAGGGTACTTGGTTGACTTGACTAGACTCCAGAATTAAATGAGAGAGTGAATACAAAGAACTTAACAAATTCCAGTCAGTTCATGGGGTCAGAAGACATATTCTATCACCCAGCTTTGCCATTTAAAGCCCAAGTGTGAATTTGAGGAAGCTATTTAACTACCCTGAACTTTAGTTTCTTCATTTATCAGATGGGTGTGATTTTTGGAGAGGATTCAATAAAATAATTTTCTTCTTCTTTTTTTTTCAGATGAGAAAATATAGCTTATTTAAAACTAAATTAGAAAGAGAGAGAAAGAGGAGATTCACCTCCACAAGGCAGGGAAAGGGGCCAAAACTTAAGAAAACATGGCACGGCTATAGCTCAAAGAGCACATGGCTACACATAGCTTAGCAAGGCAATGGCCTCAATAAAATAATTTTCTATTATTTTATGTATAAACTGAGCCATGCTGCTGTGATAAGAATTTTTTCTATTGATCCTGTGGGTGCCTGAACCCCTATTCCATTTATGTACGTGCCTGGATCAAGTTGTCCACTTTGCCACACTGATGAGTTTGGGTTCTCCCAACAGCTTTGGCTGGTTAGAATCATGACTGACCATACAGGCTGGTTATCTGCTGCCCCCACCTGTCTGGAGCCAGCTCCCACAGTGGCTACAGGACTGGAAGCCAGCCTGGTGCTATGGCTTGGGCCCACACTTCCTAATATGGCAGGAACAGAGAATATAGCACCAAGGGCTAACTCACCTCATTCCCCTTCCAGTGTGTGTTTCTGTGTGCTCGCAGAGGCATCTGGGAGATGCAGATCCATTTGGAGTGAGTAGTGGAGGCTGTGGTTAGCAGGCAAAAGGCCAATACATTCCTGTCTGTCCAGAGCCTTGGTGACTTCCTAAGCACCTGAGAATCTGCGGTCTAACCAGGAATATCCCTGAGATTAGGCCAAATTCATATATGAGAGACAAATTTGAAAGGCCACCATCCTCCTTCAGAAGCAAATCATTTCACCAGCTTTATCTTCCAGCTGCGAAAATTGGTTAATTACAAAGGCTGTAATTTGCAATCAATATTATCTCCTTGGCATCTACTTCACTGGAGGCAAATATTTATGGCCACATTTGAAAAGGGGCACATTGTCTTAACTGGGAGCCATACATGAAACATTGAGCTAAGTGACTTTCAGGGCACTGATGTCTGTTTTTGCTTTCTTGGTCTAGAAGATTTTTGGGGGAAAAACATGGGCAGATGCTAGATAAAGGCCCCAATTTTCACAAGATAAAAACAATCACAGGCACTGGTCCCCCAAAACAAATTCTAAACACAGAGAGATGCTTTATGCACAAAGATGCCTGTCATAGTTTTTTTTATAATGGTGAGAAAATATTCACTTAAGGGTTCAACAAAAAAACTATTTGCTTATTTACTTTATGGAATATTATCCAGTCATTAAAAATAATGGCAATGAATGGTTTCCATATTAACATGGAAAATTCTAACAATATGCTATTAAGAGAAAAAAGAATCAGCAAAAAAAATCAGGTATTACATATCCTTTTTAAAAAATGCACAGAAAAAAAAGCATGGAAGCAAATATATCAATATGGCAATGGTCATAGTCTTTAAGTATTTTCACTGTCAATATTTTCCTACATTTTTCTTAAATAAGCATGTATTAATTTTTCAATTAAAAATAGTTTTGAAAAGCAAGCAAAGGAGATGATTGGTAAGTACTGGCAACTTCACAAAGTCACTGTATTCCACATCCTGGGTGAGGAAGCCAGGTTGTTCTGCCGCCCAGGCTGGAGTGCAGTGGTGCAATCATAGCTCACTGGACCTCAAACTCCTGGGCTCAAGCAATTCTCTTGCCTCAGCCTTCTGACTAGTTGGGACTATAGGCTTGTGCCACCATGACTGGCTGATTTTAAAACATTTTTGTGTGTGTGCAGATAGGGTCTAACTATGTTGCCCAGGCAGTTTGCTATATTGTCCTGGCCTCACCTGATCCTTCTGCCTCAGTCTCCTACTAAAGTTCTGGGATTAAGGGGTGAGCTAATATGCATGACTTGGAAATATATTTTTGTTCATCAGGAGCCAAGTATTAAAAATCTTATACAATGGATTGAATGCTTGTCTTTGTTTTCAAGACTTCATGAAATATTGAGGAAAGGCAACTCTGTTGCTATGTGAAAGATGCTGGTATAGAGAGTTTTCTCCTAGACCAACCTGGAGAAGGTGAAGCCTTCCTGGAGATGGTAACATTCAAAATAGATTTTGAAGGATAAAGAAGCAGAGAAACAGGTAAAGCATTCTGGGAAAACAAAACAAAACAAAAAGTTAGGGGGATATGAAAGAACCTTCCTTTAGGAAATAACCAGTACTTCATTGTAGATGAAATGTTGGGTGCATGGAAAGGAATGATTCTGAAGGGCCTTTAATGCCAGTTTAAAGCGGTCCCTCTCTGAGAAAGGCTGGAGAGGTTGTGATTTATCCCGAGGGTAATAAGAAGTCACTAAGTATTAAGTAGGGGCAGGAAGTGGTCAGAGCAAAACGCCAAGGTTTCTATAGCTGCATCATGGATTTGGGAATGGATTATGGGGTAGTTTTACGGGGGCTAGAGATAAAGATTTAAGGTAGAGAGGTCAATTGGGGGACTACAGCAGTACTTCTGGTAAAAAATGCAAAGTGTGAACCAAGGCATGCTAGATTTACAAGACTCCCTAGAAATCTCCTAGTTTTAGTGTCTGAATTTGACATTGGAGGAAGAACAAGCTCCAGAAAGAGAAGAACTTTGATTTATAAAATTCAAGGTACTCTGAGTGCCTTGCAAGACTCTTAAATAGGCTTTAGACCATCCAGCAATGAATGGTATTTTTGTTCTCTTTAAAGTATTCTTGCTAAAGCCTATTAAGAGTCTTGCAAGGAGCCCAGAGTACCTTGAAATTTTATAAATCAAAGTTCTCCTTCTGCTCACACACATCCAGTGATGGGGATCTGACCACTTGAGAAAGCTGATGATAACCCTATTCTTGGGTCAAGAGGTTCTCCCATTGAGTCTAAAATTGTCTCTCTATAGCTTTACAATCCAATCATAGTTTTCCCTCATGTAGCCACACAAAACCATTTTGTTGTCCCTGCATTGTGTTTTTATGTTGATTATCTAATTTAATCTTCCTAATCACCCTTTACGGGTAGACAGAATGATATAAGACGCTACATGGAGACAAGGATGGGTTCCTTTCCCTGAATTTTCTGTTTTTCATCCTTGGGTTCTTTTGATTCCAATGTGCTGTGACTCTGAGTAACTTCTGGGCCCTGGAACTTAAAAAAACACTCCAACTTAAAGTTTGAGGATCTGAACCAAATGTTGAGTTTCCCAGAGACCTGTAACTGGTACAGAGTTCAGAGGGATAATCACCCCTTGTGATGGGTACTTGTATGTATCAACTTGACTGACCCAAGGGGTACCCAAATATTTGGTCTAACATTATTCTGAGTGTTTCTCTGGGGCTGTTTTTTGGATGAGTTTAATAGTTAAATAGATAAACTGAATAAAGCAAATTGGCTTCTCTAATGTAGGTGGGACTCATCTAGTCAGTTTAAAGCCTGAAAAAGGCCAAAAGGCTAAATAAGAGGAAATTTTTCCTTGAATAAGAGAGAACTCTGCTTACATGACTGCCTTTGAACTGGGACATCAGCTCTTGTTTTCCCCCTCAGACTCAGACTGACACATCAGCTCTTCCCAGGTCTTAAGTTTGTCAGTCTTTGGTCTGGAACTATACCATCAGCTCTCCTACTTCTCAGGCTTTTGGACTCAGATTAGAACATACCATTGGCTCTTCTGGGACTCCAACTTGCTGACTGAAGATTTTGGAATTTGTCAGTCTCCATAATTGCATGAGCCAGTTTTTTGAAAATTAATATATGTATGTGATATACATACACACACATATGTGTGGGGGGGTGTGCCCTCTCCACACATGTCCTATTGGTTCTATTTCTCTGGAGAACCCTGACTAATATGCCTTGCATTGTTTTATAATTAGACTTCTATTGATACAGTCTGTGATCACATTGGCCTTTTTGGCATACACATTGCCTCACTGGCAACAGAGTTGACCTAATAAGGTGGGGAGCTAGGATGCAAGCCTAGGTCCCATGGTCTCAGTCTTTTCACTTTACCACACTGCACTGGAGCATACCAGGATCATCTGAGAGAAAAAAAAAATCCCCCTTATTGCCTGTACCAGATTTTCTGGCATAAGATCTTCCAAGATTCTAGAGGAGCAAAGTCTTGGTTTCTGAATACATCTAACTATTCACTACATTGTTATCCAATAATACAGTAAAGATTTTTCTTTCTTCCAGTAAGGAATTTTCTAGTAGGGACAATCAGGAAATAAACCTTAAGAAGCAATTTTCCCTTCCCACCACCATCTATCACCTCTGGTTCTCTCCATTATGTCTAAGGTTGCTCAGTAGACTGGAACATAGTGCCAAATAATTAACCAACATCCCCTGCTAAGTAAGCCAGCCCTACCTGGAGATCAATGCACACTCCAAGGTTGGCTGGACTCCAGCACCAGGGTAAGGGTCGGCTGAGGAAGACTAAGGACTCTGGTGATGCAATGATGCAGGTCTACATCTATCACCTTTCCTGATTATCTCCTTCTTTCCTCAAGGCCTCTGCTTAGAATGCACATCCCCTTTTCTATCTGCCTGACAAGTTCCCATTTTCCCTCAAAACACAGCTCCAATGTCTCCTGCACTAGGTAGAGCTCCCTGCTCCCTCCTTGTTGCTCACACATCATCCTGCACACATTTTTTTTTCCTGACTATGACTATTGTATTGCATTGCTTCACTTCTTGTCTTCCTTTAGACTTTCTCTAGGTCAAGAATCAATTCGGATTCCCATTTCTCAGTGCCAAACACAAAATATAGAACAGAACAGGCACTAAGGTATGTACGAATAATTGAATAAGTGATTATTCATTATTCATTTGAATTTTAGGTCTGTTTATTTCATCTCTGAATCAAGGTACCTTTGCTAGGCCTTAATTTTGGCATCTATAGAATGGGAATACTGGCTTATCAAAATGGTAGCCAGGAATATATGAAAGAAAAAGGGATGGTGGAACAGAAGGGCTGTGTGTGTGTGTGTGTGTGTGTGTGTGTGTGTGTGTGTGTGTGTGTGTAAGCCATTGCGATAGTTAGTTACCTTCTCCTAAGATGTGTCAATAAGCCTGTGAGCCCTCCAAGGCTAAGTGTTTCTTTGAGTCCTTCCTCTCTCCCTCTTTCCCTCCTACCTTCTTCCTTCCCTCCCTTTTTCCCTCCCTTTTATCTTCCTTTTTGCCCTCCTGTTTTCACTGAAAACTTACATATATCCAGATGCTGGGAATACAATGAAAGGAAAATCAAACCTATTTTCTGCTTTTAAGGAGCTCACAATGGTGGAGAAAGGTATAAGATGATAATCATAATCCAGCAGGTCAAGAGCTGGGACCCAGAAAAGATGGGGGCCGTGTGAGCATGAAGAAAGAGCATCCACCAGAGCCCACATGGTCAGAGCAGACTTCCTGCATGAACATTTAACCTCCAGTAAACAGGAATCAGTTAATGAAGGAATGATCAAGGCACAATAATAGACACGTTATGAAGAATAGAGATGAGAGAGAATGGAGGATATCAAAAAGTTCAGAGTGTAGAGTGTTGAGATGAGGAGTGGTGGAGGAGTTGGTGGTTGGGTAAATGTTAAAATATAAGACTGGAAGGGCAGACAGGGGTCAGTCATAAAGGGTTTTGTTAGCCATGGTGAGGTATTGGCTTTTAGTCACAGGTCAGTGGGAGGTAGGGGAGGAATCTGCCTGTGGTAGTAACATGCCCAGATTTACTCCCCAAAGGAATGAAACAGGAGCCTAGTGAGAGAAGAACTGGAGGTTAAAAGGCTCCACACCTGCCATCCTTGTGATAAAAGCTAACCGATGGGGAGCTTAGCCTGAAGAAGAGAAGACTTGGAGGAAGGCCAGGTTGCTGTCTTCAAAGCTGAGGTACTGCTGGGAGAAAGGAAGCAGATGCGCTCTCTGTGCTATAGAGAACAGTACTGGGACAGGTGAGTACTGGCTGACCTGGAATCTCAGCTCTGCCACTTACTACCTGAGTAAACCTAGCAATACACTTAATTGCACTGAGCCTCAGTTTCCCCATTTATACAATTACAACTGTAACACTGACCTCAGAATTTTGCTGTAAGGATTTAATGTGAAGATGAACATTAAATGCCCAGCACATGTTTGGCGCATGGGAGATGCTCACATTAAGCCCTTTATGACTCTAAAATGAATACTGAGATGGGTGAGAAGCATGTTAGCAGGGGTAGCATGGAGAGAGGAGAGAAACAAGAATAATTTCAGTTTTGAACACAAACACAATTCCGTTCGTTTCCTATTTTGGGAATTGCTGCGGAGGCCAGGAGGAAAGGAAAGATTCCCATTTTAGCGCAACCCGCCTTCTCACTGGGTCTGCGACTTCCAATACTCCAACAGCCTCTTGAATCAGTTTTATAGAGGATTCAGTCCCAGAACTGGTCTGAGGGATATCAGAGTTCTCCATAAAGGGTTAACTTAAATATCCCACCTTGGAAAAGCCCTCCTCAATACCCTATTCTATATAGGACTTTGTGTTGTAATATCTTATTACACCATTTCTTTCTTCTTTACCATGGTTATAGTTTGTGTGATAGTTTATTGCCTTTCTCCTTACCCATAAAGGCAGAGATCATTTTATGTTGTCCTTATTATATTCCCAGTACCTAGAACAGTGTTTGGCATATAGTAAGCATTTTATTTACTGATTGACTAAATGGATAAGTATATGAATAAATGAACAAGTAGGAACCAAGGGGAAAGGGTATTTTCCTCAGAGGAAATAGCATGAGCAAAGGCACAAACATAGTAAAATGTAGCATCTATGCAAGTAGGGAGTGAAAAACTCAGTGCATCTAAAAGATAAAAATGGAAAAATCTTTTGGGGACTGTCTGTGCATGTCCCTCAATGTCTTGCCAAGGACCCTGGCCTGTCTCCTGTGGACAGTATGGGGACACTGAAGGTGCTTAAGCTGAAAAGTCCTGTGAGGGAAGACTTAGCAGGGAAGAAATGGAAAGGTTTCCTCTCTATCTTCACTCAGTGGCTTGACCCTCTGCTTGTCTAAGACCTTCATTTTTAATCTCAGAGCCTCTTTTTCCTCTCCAATTATTGTCTACAATTAAACATGACAGAGACTTTCTCTTATGGCAGATTCCTTTACTGCATTTGAGCTCCAAGCTTCAAGGAACAATTCCTTCCCTAAAATCCCAGGCAATGAGTCTCCTTCCTGTCATTCCTTAATAATCCTTCCCTGTAAATCAACCTTTGACCTGCTTCAGAAGACCAGAGTTCCAGGTCAGCCTCAGCTACAATCATACGCTTCAGTCTCTCATTCTGTGAAATGGGATTTATGATAACTGCATTTGTCCTCTCAGGTTTGGTAGGATAATTAAACAAGATAAAGGGAAGGAGTTTGCTGAATTGGATGGTATTGTTAAAGCCATGAACTGCTGAAGTTGGTACTCTGTGCCAGAGCATTGGCACGCATTAGCAAAACATACATCTGGGCTCCAGTCTCAGTTCACTACCCCATTTCCCTGCACCCCAAACCCAACCAAAAGCAAGTTTGTAGTGGGAGACATAAGTTTCATTTAGTGAGACTCCAGAGCCTAGGGATCAGATGAACTGGTTATGAAACTTCTGGAAATAGCCTCATGGCACAAGAAAGAATATATCAAGGAGGAGGCTGAAAACGAGGAGATTATAAATCTCTCTAGATAGTGAATTGAATAAAGACTTTGGCAGGAGAAGACTAATTTACAACTTAGACTTTGTCTTGTTCCTCTGAATTAAGTGTTTTCATGACTTACTGCCAGCAAATTGCTTGTTTGAGCCCAACCTCCTGAACCCTAAAAGACTCCACAAGTGCTGAGGCTTTCTGATT
Organism: Carlito syrichta; assembly: GCF_000164805.1. Lineage (NCBI taxonomy): Eukaryota > Metazoa > Chordata > Mammalia > Primates > Tarsiidae > Carlito > Carlito syrichta. The sequence continues at coordinate 200,890 of NW_007232725.1, read as the reverse complement.
AACAGTAGGCCCTCAAGGGTTCAGTTCCAATGTCCTTCCCATCCTCATCTTCCACTGCATCACTTCACACTCTCCTATTATCCCCAGGCCCCAGAGTCTAGCCATATGGACTATTTACCATCCCCCAGATAGGCTCTGCAGTCTTTAATCTCCACATTGTTTCTGGTGCCTGAATGATCTTTCCTCCTCTATAAATCAATATCATCCTTGTCCTATAAGACCATAAACAATTGCTATATTTTCTTTGAAATTAGCCTTGATTTCTTAAGTCAGAATTAATATCTTTTATTTTATTGCCTCCATAAGAAATTACTGTACTGTAGTTTTCTTTTGTAGAAAGTCTGTTATATTTGAATTTTAGCTGGCTGTTTCCATGTCTTTTCCTCTATTATGTTGTCTCTACAACCCTAGTGCCTAGCACAGGTCTTGATAAGACTGAGATGCTTAGTAAACACATGTTGAAGGAAATGAAAGAGGGGTAAAAAAGGAATTAATTTTATTGTTCATCAAATGATATGTCAAATACTTTGCATATGTTGATTCTTCTAATCCAGCCTGTCCCCAGTTTCTCAGGCCATGAGCCTTTAAATACAGTTAGCTTCCTCTATGCATGCTGCAGAAAAACCCTAGAAGCCCACGGGTGTGAAAGATCTGGTCCTGTGTCTTAACATTGTATGCCACCATCCACTGTGCTCTCATGTTCCTGGCTCCACATTCTGGCTCTGGATGACTGTTCATGCAGTTATCAATTTCAAAAAAAAAAATAATAATTTCTTGAGTAACTACTATGTGCAGACACATAGTTCTGCATGCTTCCTTGTTTGAGAAGTCCTTTTAGGCATGGCTGCAGGCAAGAGACAGTCTTAGCTGCACAAACTCACAACAGCTGGGAAATCTTCCACAGGCTAGGGGATGAGACAAACCTCATATGGTGGTTATCTCCACTTACAAATGGAGCCACAAAGGTACAAAGAGGCTGGGGACCAGCAGGGAGGTTGCATTGCTAGTAAGTACTGAAGATGGGGTTCAAAGCCAGGATGACTATCTCATGCCAAAACATCAGACAGCAGAAGAGAGAAGCCAGAGTACTCCCTCAACCTCCATAAAGGTGAGTCCTATAACTCCCTATAACTGAGTCTCCCTATGACTCCAGCTCCTGATGGACATGTTACCAGGGTTCCAGCTTTTGCCTGGAGACCCTAGATCCTGGGTTCCAGTATCACCTGGTCTCCCTTAGACCCTTCAGTGTGTGGTAGGATTGTCTTCTTGTTATTGCTGGCCTCTGGGTTTCTTCATCATTCCTGTTTGGCTTCTCAGTTGGTGCTCATTCCCTGCATCGAATCCTCTTTGTTTTAAACATTTGGAGAACTTTTTTTTTCCTTGGTTATCCACAGCTGGTACATCCAGATTTAGGTGAAACTAAAAAAACAAGCATGGAAATGATGCATGGTAACAACTCATAATTAACCAAAACTATTAACTATGTAATAGTAATGATTGCTCACAATGGGTTGTACCTTAGATATTTCCAGCTTGCCAATTATAATCTGTTCTATAGCTCTAGCTATAACTCTACTCCCTTCTTTTCTTCTCATATTTGAATTGTAAAAAAATAGGAGTGATACTATCATTATCATAGGAGTAAACTTAAACCCACTCTACCTGATATAGAAAAGTAAATCATCTGCCAACCTTAGTATTTTCACTGTTAGTAGCATGTTTGTGAACATGAAAGACATCTCATGACCACTGCTCTTTGCTATGATGCCTTCCAAACTCAAGGGTTGTTGAGATAGAATAGCTCTTTAATGATGACAATTGTGAGTCTGGAACTAGAGTGCCCAAGGTCCAAGATGGGACCAGTGATAGCTTACACCTCTCTTTCTGGGAGCTTGTACCTATCACCCCTCACCATCATCATCATTAGCAGCATCATTAGCTGCAGTGCCCTCAGAAACAGTCATGAGCACTTGCTAAATGCCAGGCATTGTGGTCTCATGTGGACACGTGAGCTTGGTGAACCATCACAGATCATCATAACTACTTTGTGGGGAAACTGAGTCACAGAGAAATTAAAGAACTTGCCCAACGTCACATGGCTAGTAAAAGGGAAGTTGAGATATGATGCCAGTCAGTCTGGCTCCAGAGTAAAAGACTAAGCTGCCGTTGGCCACCATGACTCAATGCCGTTCTATAGATCAGGCTTGTCTGCCTGATGGTCAGTAGGTCCCTCATTTAGTGTACCTTGACCCTTGTTCCTTACTCTCAGACTCCTTTTCAAAAACAGCACATTTTTCCCTGTTCTTAAGATAGAAATGTACACATTATATAATCACACCATTGGAAAAGTGTAAGTTCTACCCTATGGGGTGAGAGGGGGGATCAAAACAGCTCTGTCTCATATGATTTCTCTTTACTCTTGAATATAACCCGTCAGAGAGAGGCTGGAACGGTCTCAGGGGAAGAGTCTGAAGAATAGAAAATAGGATATTTGGAAGAATTTGTCTTTCCAGGAGTTAAATCACTTTAGAATGGAAAGCAGAAGAAAAAAATAAACACCCACAAAAATGATTTTCTGCTTTTTTTTAAACTTAAAATTATGGAAATTGTTTCTGACAGCAAATTGCTCCTAATTAATTTCTTGGCTCTGCTGGGAAAATGTACTGTTCTGTTGATTTCTAAATTCCACCAGCTTAATTATCAAAAGACTTTTTTTTCCCCTAAAACTATTAACATGTAGGTTTGCAGTTGGGTGTTTGTCAGCATAGTGCAAAGGGAAAGGAGAGAATGGGGGCGACAGGGCTTGAATGGGCACCATGAGGCCTAGAGACCCACTCAAGTCTTGGAAACCATGTTTCAAATTCCAGGAGAAGGCAGCAACCACAGGAAAAGAAGTCTGAATGGAGCAGGCAGAATCACAATATGGGGATTGCCTGGAAGTGAAGTTGGGTTCAAATTCCATCTACACTACTTACCTTAGGCAAACAGTTCAGCGTTTGCTGATCCTTAGTCATTTCTTTAAAATGGGGCTAGTAATAATGTTAATCAGCATTTGCAGAACTTTAGCTACATGCCAGGCAGTATCCTAAGTGAATCTACGCATATTAACATGCTATTCTTCTTCATAGTCCTATGAAGTAGGTATTGCAATTTTTGCTATTTTACAGATGAGAAAACATCTTCAGTGGGGTCATGTATATTTCTTGAAGTTACAAATGTTAAGAACCAGATAGCTGGGATCACTGTAAGGGAAAAGGAGTCTGTAGCCTAAGTGCCCAACCATTGGTTGACCTGTCTGTTCCTTATTAGAGTGACAGCTTCTTGAAATCAAGAAGCCAATTCCACTGACTTTGTATCCCTAATGCAGTTAACGTCTGGCAAGTAAGTAAATGAATGAACAAACATTTTAGACACTCAGTTAAATATTGGCAGAATTTAAATCTGAAATGAATTAATTTGGTACAGTTCAAGAAAAATATTCAATTTCAGTCAGCAGATGCTAATAAATATCTGCAATATGCCAGTCACTGGGCTAATCAATGAATAACCTTGGGTACCCAGCAATTTTGCTTTTGATCCTAAGAAAATATTTGGACAATTGAGTAAAGATGGAAGAATAAGGCTATTCATCACAACATTAATTAATTAAACAAATATTTGCTGAGGGCCTACTATATACCAAGCATTGTTCTAGACACCTCCATTGGACAAGACAAAGTCCCTGCACTTATCAACTCACAGTCTTGTAAGGAAAATAGACGAAACTCAAACAGATACATAATGTCAGGTAGCAAGAAGACTTCTGAAGGAAAAGGAATGGACTTGAAGAAAAGGAACAGATTGTAAAAGGAACTTAATTTTTTGGATTGGACTTAGCAAAAATCTCTCTGAGGAGGGGATATTTGAGTAGAATTCTTAATGACATGAGGGAGTAAACCAAATGGACATCTGGGAAGATTAGTGTAGAGAGCAGAAGTGCAGTCTATAAACTAGTTTTCTTTATGACCTTAGGCAAATTACTTCAGCTCTCTGGCTTCCACAAAACTAGGTTTCTCTTCTACAGTCTTCCACATATGTTCCACTGGGGCCCCAAACCAGATTGAACTGTATCTGGGAGAGCATCTTGTTACCAAAACATTTTGCAAACTCCCAAGTGCTACACAGATATAAATTAATTCTTCTCATCTGACAAAGCCAAGTTCAACTATTACTTCTTCTCTGAAATTTTTCTTATTTATCAGAGAATGTCTCTGAGTTCCCTTTATGTATTTTATGCACCTTTGTTGTAGGATTCGGTTTTTTGCAGGCATGATTTTTTAACTTCTTGAGGTAAGGACAATGTATCCTCTGTTTCTGAATCATAGCCACTAACTCGGTGCCTGGCACATGGTGGTTCTTAATATGGGATAGCTGAATTTACTTGAAAGGGCATTTGTGGATTGAGCAAGATTTTGACATGAGTTGTGTGAGGTTTTAGTTACATTCAAATCTATTCTCTCATAAATAATAGGCACACAATAAAAACTCATTGAATGAGTGAGTTGTGAAAAGCAGTTTCTTTTTGCTGAGTGAGGATTACCTCATCTCTGTAAGGAAATCCTTGTATTGACAGTAATTAGACCAGGCAATACAGGGATGCAGAGTGAGGACAAGTGGAGGGATGTGAGAAAGATTCACCTTTGCTAAAGATCTACTTTAGCAGGCAGCGTGTTAAGTAGAACACTAAATCATTATTACAGCTGATCCTCAGAACAACTTGAAGGTAATTATTATTACCCACCATTTTATAAATGAAGAAAAATGTGTCAGAGAGATTAAGGCATTACCTGCATGCACAAAGCAGAAGGGGAGTAGTAGGACCAAGAAGCCAGGAGTGTCTGATACTAATGTTGTTGCTCCCCTGAACCCTTGGTATGGAAGGTGGTTGGGGAGAAGCTGAAAAATGCTTGCATTTTCCTCTCCTGTAGCTCCATCAGCACTTGCATGAGGAGATGGTTGCTGATTTTAGAGGAATTCATATACCCATAGTTATACAAATAAACATCCTAGTACTTTAGCAAGTTGATGGATCTGCAGTATGGATTCTGCACAGCTCTGAATCCATCTCAGGGGAAAACATGGCTTTCTCAGGTGATTATGTTCATTCTGCTCTAATGGCCTCAATCACTTCTCCCTCATATTGTTACTACCAGGTTTCCCCTACTAGACTGTGAATACCTTTATGTACAGCGCTTGACATTCCTGCTTCTCCTGTGTCTAGCTTAGAGCCGGACACAAAGAAAACCTCAAATTATTGCAAATAAAAGGAAAGAGATTGTGTGTCAACTTGACTGGGTCATGGAGTACTCAGATATTTGCTTAAACATGATTTCTGGTCATGTCTGAGAGGGTATTTCTGGATGAGATTAGTATTTGAGTTAGTAGACTAAGTAAAGCAGATTGCCCTCTCTAGTGTGGGTGAGCATCATTAAAACTGTTGGACATTCGAAGAGAACAAAAGAGCAGAGAAGGAACATTTGTTCTCTCTCTGCCTGACTGCCTACACTTAGACATCTTCTCCTGCCCTCAGTCTGGGATTTACACCATTGGCTCTCCTGGTTCTCAGGCCTTTGGACTTGGGCTGGAATTTACACCATCAGTTTTCCTGGTTCTCAGCCCTTCACATGTAAACTGGAACTACACAGCCAGTTCTCCTGGGTCTCCAGTTGCCAACTGCACGTGATTAGACTTCTCAGACTCCTTAATCATATGAGCCAATTAATTATAATGGAGATATATATATCTCCTATTGATTCTATTTCTCTAGAGAACCCTAATTAGTACAGATATTTTGCTACTGAGAAGTGGAGTGCTGATGTTTCAAATACCTAAAAATGGGTGAGTGGCTTTGAAACTGAGTAACGGGTAGAGACTGGATAGTTTTGAGGTGCATTCTAGAAATGTGCATGTAAAAGGAAATTCTGGTGAGGTCTCAGATAGAAATGAGGAGTATGTTATTGGAAAATGGAGGGAAGGCAAGTTTAGTTATTAAGTGGCAAAGAACTTGGCTGAGTTGCGTTTTGAAGGACAGAACTTGAAAACAATAAAATATTTAGCTTAGGAGATTTCCTAAGCAAAGTGTTGAAGAAGTGGTTTGGTTCCTCTTGTCTGCTTAAAGTAAAATATGAGACAAGAGAGATGAATTGAAGGAGGAATTGCTAAGTGAAAAAGGAAAAAGAACGTAAATATTTGGAAACTTCTTAGCCTGTTCATATTGTAAAAAATGAAAAAATGTGCTCAGAAGAGAACACCAAAGATGTGGCTGGACTATAACTCAATAAAGAAATCCTGAATATAGCTCATGAACTTAGCCATCTCAAAGAAGTCAAGAAAAGAGATGGGATTATCCCAGAAGAAACACCGCCAGCTGGTGCAAAGTAGACTGAGAAAGCAGGACACAATGAAGGATGGCTGTTGGACTTCTTGGATTCTACACATCAAAAAGATAAAGCTACTTAGCTATAAATTTGTGCTGTTCCAAAAAGGGAAGAATGATGCTAAAGGTATTTCAGACATCATCAGGAATGCCACTCCCATCACAGGTCTAGGGGACAGGGCTAGTTCTTCCTCAGCTTCAAAGAATGGGGTTGGCCGGGCTCGGTGGCTCAGCCTGTAATCCTAGTACTTTGGGATGCCAAGGTGAGTGGATTGCCTGAGTCTGCGGGTTCGTGACCCGCCTAGGCAACTTGGTGAGATCTCATTTCTACAATACATAAAAAATTGGCCGGGTGAGGTAGCGTGCACATGTAGTTCCGGCTACTTGGAAGGCTGAGGCGGAAGGATTGCCGGAGTCCTGCAGGTCGAGGCTGTGGTGGCCAGGAGCATGCCACTCCACTCCAGTCTGGGTGACAGAGTGAGACTCCAACTCAAAAAGAAAAGAAAAGAAAAGAAAAAGAATGGGGTCAGCTCTCTGGTTTTGGCAGGTCAGGATGCCCCTGCCCAGTACCTCAGGGGCAGTGCCCTTGCAGAGAACCATAGTGGAGTCAAAGGGACAGGGCTGACCCACTGAACTGTGAGGGTGATGCTGCCATCACTGTGGGCCTGAGGGACAGAACATCGAACTAAAGAGAATTCTTTGTCAGCTTTGATAGTGAATGGAATTTACCTTGGTAGATTTTAAACTTGTCCAAGATCCATCACCTCTTTCTTCCTTCCAATTTATGCCTTTTGAAATGGGAGTCTCTATCCTATGCTTACCCCAACATTGTATTTTTGAAGCACATAACTTGCCTAGTTTTATAGGTTCATAGATGGAGAGTAATATTGCCCCGAGATAAATTGTTCCTTGTGTCTCATTCATGTCTGATTTAGATATCTAAATGAGACTTTGGACTTTAGACATTACAGTTGTTACTGGAATGATTTCAAACTTTTGGGGCTGTTTGCATGAGAGTATGATATAAATTTGGGGGATGGGGTAGAATATTGTGGACTGAATACTTGTGCCCCCCCCAAATCCATTTGCTAATATTTGGAAGTAACGCCTCTGGGAGGTAATTAGGTTTATATGAGGCTGTTAGAGTTGGGCCCTCATGATGAGATCAGTGTCCTTAAAAGAAAGAGAAGAGAGATCAGAGATCTCTCAGAGCAAGAAGGAGACTGTCTGCAAGCCAGAAAGAAGGCCCTCACCAGGAATCAAATCTTCAGACTCTTTGATCATGAACTTCCCTGCCCTCAGAACTGTGAGAATAAATGTTGTTTGAGCCACTAAGTCTATGGTATTTTGTTATGGAAGACTAAGAAGACAAAGACAGAGAGTTAAGAAATTTCTCACCTCCAAGAGGAATTTGGGTTGGGAATAAAATTCTGTTGAGTTTTGCCATCATTGAACAATATCATGACAAAACCCCCAAATTCCTTACTTGGTGAGCATTGTTTCCTGTTCAGCATCCAGAATGACCAATCTTTTTTCAGAACCAGGGCACTGCTTGTGGCTTGTACTTACAATTAGAGTTTTCAGTGATAGAAGTTTCCAAAAATGTCTTATTCTAATAAAAAAAATAGCTGCCTATCATAGACCCCAGAATTCTTCTGTGAATGGTAAATTGTGAATGTGCTAAATACTCAAATGCTCTGAATTTAAAAAATGTTACTCACAAATTCAGGGTTCTAAGCATTATCCTGTTTTACTAAAATAACTTATAGGTTTGATTCTACTCTCTGAGCTTTGGGATGATGGAGTCAATCTGCCCTGCCCAAATGGCCTCTTAGAACACTCCTCTGAGGCAGAATGCTTATATTTATCCATATGTTCAACAAATTAAACACCTTTTAAGTGCTTGAGATGATATCAGATTCTGGGACCTAATGGTGAGCAAAAGCAGACGTGAGCTTTGCTCTCCTGGAATTTATAAGCTAGTAGGAGAGACAGATGTTCCTCAAACAATCACACAAATATGGCTATATTACACTCTGAGATGAGTGCTATGAGAGAAAGAATAGTGTTCTATAAGTGCATATAGCAAATAAATATTTCTGATCAGGATTATATGTGCAAGGAAGGTTTTCCTGAGGGAGTAAGTTTGAGCTATGAATGATGTGTAGGTGGTCCTGGGGTAAAGAAAGCAGCAAGAGCATCACAGGAAAGTGGAAGCACCAAAGGGTAGTTCAGAGATCCATATTCTTAAGAAGCTTTTATCAATTCTAAATAGACAATAAAATAAAATGCACTCTAAGTAGAAAGAATTAGCTTGCTATATATAGATACAGCTTCAAGACCTTAGAACTCTCCAACTAGAATGCTATTTAAGTTCTTCCAATAAATAAATTTGAGAGCCAACACTGATCCAAGCAGAAGGAATACCGTGTCCAAACACTAGTGATCATAGGGAACATGTAAGTCCTAGGAACTGGAAGAAGCTAGTATGGATTGAATATTGGGGCAGAAAATGAATATGAGACAAGGTTGGAGCAATTATCCCAAGTTTTGGAAAGCCAATAAAAAGTTTTAAGCCAATGTGGATGACAAAAGTAGGTCACAGAAATGATCATGTGTGCTGCTTGACAAATGGGTTCAGGGAGACCAGTTAGGGGGTTATTGCAGTAGTTCAGATGAAAAAAGATGGCATTTTGAAGTATGGTGATAGCAGTGGAGATAAAGAAAAGTAAATTGATTTAGGAGATCTTTAGGGGAAGCATCAGAAGGATCAGGGGTAGAGGACAGACAACCCAGATATGTCCTGGTTCTGTTACAAATTTATCTAGAGCCTTGCACAAATCCCTTCCTGGGGACTTAGAATCCCCCTCACCCATCAGGGAAGCCACCAAGGTTCATTTTTAAAAATGGTAGGAATCTGTAAACCATAGGATTAGGTAATCTTCAAAGATCTTCCAGTGCTGACATTCTGTGGTTAAATAATTTTGTTATCTTAATCTTTTCTTCTCTCTACCCCAGAGTGACTAAGACTATCCTTCTTAAAAACATACTTGCTGGAATGACACTTATGCTTGTAGCTTGATGATAAATAGCTGTGACACCCTGAATCAGGGCTATGAACCAGACATTGCCAGGTGTCTTCTGCACAAAAGAAAAAAAATCTCTAATTAGAAGTTTCCCTTAGGGATCAAAAAAGCCAATAATAAAAAATCAGTGTCAGATGGGAAAATGCTTTGGATGATGATAATGATGATGATACTTATAATAATTCCTTAACTTCATTTAGTGTCTTAACATGCCTTGTCTCATTTGACACAACAACCTTGTGAGATATGCCAGTTCATAGAAATGAGTAGAATGAGCCCAGGAGAGAAGAAAGAGATGTCAGTACTTGAATAGACTAAGATATTCATTTATTCAACTAATATTCTAGAAACCTTATTATGTGCCAGATTGTAGGGGACCAGGCTAAATGTAATAAGCAAAATCTCTATTCTCATGGGGGCTAACTATAGTGAAATACGTAATAATTAAAAGATATAATAATACATAGTATATAATAATATTATTTAGTAATATATAATTAAATAATTGTTATTTTGTAGTAAGTTCTCTGAGGGAAAATTAATAGGATAGCAAGTAAAATGGGGTAGGCAATTTTTAATGGAAAAGTCAGAAAAATATTTTAAATGATGTATTACAGCCAAAAATAGCAGTAACTATAAAGTTCAGATATGGGAAAGGGCTTGACTTGTCTGAGGAACAAAATAGAGACCATTGTGATTCCAACACAATGAGTGTGATAGAGAGAGTGGTATGTGAGGCAGTGGGAGAGATACAAGAACTCAAACCAAAAGAGCTCTGTAGTCCGTGGTAAAAACTTTATCTTAAGTGATGGGGAAGCTGTTAAAGGGTTTTAATCAGGAAGTTTATATCACTTGATTTGAGTTCTAAAAATATCACTCTAAATGATGTGTGGATAATGTACCACAGGGTGGCAAGAGTTAAAACTGGCAGATCAAGTAGGAGGCTATCATAGCAGTCTAGGCAACAAGGGGAGGTTGGTAACTTAGAAGAGAAACATGGTACTGAAAATGAAAAGCAATGAATAGCTACCCAAAGCAATGTATAGATTCAATGCAATCCCTATAAAAAATCGGTGAAATTCTTCACAAAAATAGAAAAAAAAAATCCAAAATTTCCCATGGAAGCACAAAAGACCCAGAACAGTTATCAAACTCCTGAGCAAAAGAACAAAGCTGGAGGCATCACATTATCTGACATCAAATTAGATAAAGTGAGATTAACCAAAACAGCATGGTGCTAGCATTTAAAAACAGACACATTAGACCAATGGAACAGAATAGAGAACCCAGAAGTAAATCCACACATTTAGTCAACTTATTTTTGACAAGGGCACCAAGAAAATACATTGGGGAAAGGACAGTCTCCACAATAAATGGTGCTGGGAAAATCAGATATCCATATGTAGAAAAATGAAACTAAACCCCCTATCTCTCACAAAATACAAACATCAAATAAAAATGTACTAAAAAGTTAAAAGTAATACCTGAAAATATGAACCTATTAGAAGAAAACATCGGAGGGCAACCCCCTCGGTCCCCTTCCACTGTGAAAGCTTTTCTGTCCTCTCAACAAATCCTGCTTTCTAAGAAAAAAAAAGAAAAGAAAAGAAAAAGAAAGAAAGAAAAGAAAAGAAAACTTTGAAAAAATACTTCAGGGCATTTGTCTGGACAAAGATGTCAAAAGCAAAGGCCACCGAAGTAAAAATTGACAAATGGGATCATATCAAACTAAAAAGCTTCTACAAGCAAAGGAAGCAACACAGTGAAGAGACAGACTACAGAATGGGTGAAATATTTGCAAATGATTCAACTGACAAGAAATTAATATCCAGAATATATAAGGAACTCAACTCCAGCAAGAAAATACATATTCAATTTAAAAATGGGCAAAAGGTCTAAACAGAAATTTCTCAAAAGAGGATACACAAATGGCCAACAGGTATTTTTAAAAATACTCAATGGTACTAATCATCACAGAAATGAAACTCTGAACCACAATAAGATGTAATCTCACCCCAGCTAAAATAGCTGTTTTTTTAAAGAAAATAACAAATGCTGGTGAGGATATGGAGAAAGGAGAATGCTCATGCACTGTTGATGGCAATGTAAATTAGTACAGCCACCATGGAAAGTAGTATGGAGGCTCCCCCAAAACTAAAATTAGAAATACTATATGATCCAGCAATTTCAATGTTGGATATCTATCCAAGAGAAAGGAAATTGGCATATTGAGGAGATATCTGCACTGCCATGTTTACTGTAGCACTAGTCACAATTGTCAAGATACAGAATTCACCTAAGTGTCCATTTACAAATAAATGGAAAAAGAAAATGACACACACACACACATACACACACACACATAAAGAATGAAATCCTATCATTTGCAGCACATAGATAGAACTGGAGGACACCTAAGTGTCCATTTACAAATAAATGGATAAAGAAAATGACACACATACACACATACACACACACACATAAAGAATGAAATCCTATCATTTGCAGCACATAGATAGAACGGGAGGACATTATGTTAAGTGAAATAAACCAGGCACAAAAAGACAAATGTCACATGCTCTCATTCATATGTAGGAGGTAAAAAAAATGGATCTCCTGGAGATAGTGAACAGAATGGTGGTTACCAGAGGCTGAGAAGGGTAGTGGGGGAGGTGGGATAGAGAAGGGTTGGTTAATAGGTACCAAATATGTTTTGGAGGTAGAATACACAGGAGTTAGTGATGAATTGAATGGTGGGTTTTAAATCTTTTGAAACTTGTCAACTTTACCTATGGGCAAGTTGAGGTCCAGAAAAAAACAGAGATGGGAAAAATTTGAGTCTAAGATTTTTTGGCTCCACATACAGTACTTTTCCCAATGCACCTTACATTTCTGCTCTAGTGACAGCCTAGTGTATGGTAGATGGAAGGTGTCTACTTGAGTTGAATAACTACAAACTGGGGCCAAGTTGGTATATAAAAGGGAAGCTTCTGGGTATTCCTGTATCAGAATAGAATTCCTGCAACATGCTTCATTCCTCATTAACAATTGCTTCCCATCCAAGCGCAGGTGGATCAGGAAAGAAAGATGACTTCCATTCCTGCAGAGTGAAGGTGTGTGGCTGTTCTCTGCCCATTCAGGAGAGAGAAGTGGACAGATGATGAGTATGTTAAACCGAGAAAGAAATGAATCTGATGTCAATTTAAGTCCGGACTCATCCATAGGTTCATGTTACTTTTGGTCTCTTAGTTTTTATATTTTCACTAGGATATTTGGAAAACATGGCCAATCTAGGCTCATCTCTCCTGGCTTGGCTCTCACTTTATTCAATGCTCTATTCATACAGAATATTTATTTGTTCACATGTGGTATCTTTCTTAGTTAACTATAAGATTGCCAAAGGCAAAGACACCTCTGTGTGCCCAGTGCCTGGCAAAGCAACTGGCACAGAATATATAATCTGTAATTGTTCAGAGAATAAAGCAGTAACTTTCCCAGACTTAGTTTCTGCAACTTTTAAAATGGAATAATTAAGAGCCATCTCGCAAAGTTGTGAAGTTTAAATGAATTAACATGCATGTAAATACAATGTAGGTGCTTAAAAATGAATTTATACATTACATATACAACAAAAACTTCCTCTTCCTCAACATCATTAGATATTAGGGAAAGACACATTAAAAAAAATAAGATCACTACAGACCAATTAGACTGGCTAAAATAAAATTTAAAAACTTGACAATTCTAAGAGCTAGCAAGGATGCAAAGCAAACAGAAGTCTCTTATACTGCTGGTGGGAATGAAAACTGGTAAATTACTTAAAAGCTGAAACAAAGTTATCATATGACCCAGTAATCCCAGTGCTAAGCATTTACCCTAGATAACACAAAAACCTGTACAAGAATGTTCACAGCAGCTTTAATTCATTACCCAAACTGTTAACAACCCAAATGGGCTGCAATTATGAATGGATAAGCAAACTGTTGTACATCCATACAATTGAATAGAACTCAGCAACTAAAAGAAATGAACTATTGATACATACAATCTGGATGAATCTCAGAAGCATTAAGCTAAGTGAAGGAAGCCATTCTAGAAAGGCCACACTTTATATATGATTCAATTTTTTCAACATTCTTGAAAAGACAAAGCTATAGTGATGGAGGACAGATCTGTTTGCTAGAGGTTATGAGGAAGGGTATGACTTTGAAGGATAGCACAAGGGAATCTTTGGGGGTGATGAAGCTATTCTGTATCCTGATTGTGGTTACAGTTACACATATATATCTGTTCTAAAATTCATAGAGCTATTCATTAGGAAAGTCAAGTTAACTGTATGTCAATTTAAAAACAACATTAAAAATAATTCCCATAGTGGCATTAACACCTAGTATTCACAAGACCTCCCAGTTTTCTAAGCTGTATTTGTAATTCAAGGGTAGTGTCTTGGTTATTCGAGCTACCTCTTACTAAAAAATGTAAAAAACTAGAGAGAAAGAGCAGATTGTAGACAGTGGAAGTCTCTGGCAGTCTGGCTTATCTAGAATTTTCTCAAACTAGAGCAGCTATTTCATTTCAAATCAATCCTGAACTTTCAAATAGGAAACAGCCCTCCCCTCACCCCATCTTAAAGCTCTGCTAGTAAAACTGTCCTTGTACTGAACCAGCGATAAATCTACAGAACGCTATGGTAATACCCATGGAGAAGGCAAAAAGGGCCTCCATAAACCATGAGATTTGAACTACTACAGATGTTGCAGTGGGAATTTATGGTTTTCAACGGATCCTTATCTCTTCTTGCCAGTTTCTGCACATTGAATCATGCACTAGCAGAGTCTATTTTAAGAATCATCATTTTTTTCTTTAAATATTAAAAAAATCTGTGGCAATTAATTTATTCCATATTGTTCTATCATGACAAATAAATGTGAAATGCATATTTACAGAGCACATATAATTGCATTTGGGCATATGCAAATGACATGCAAATCTTACATTCTAAACGAGTTTGTTTATCATTCCTGAATTCTAATCCAAGGTCCTTACTTTTTAAATTCAGTTTACATTCTGACATGTATACAAATGAGTTTGACTCTGGAAAATAACTTAATAAACTCAGGGTTAGCTATGCAATTAGAGAAGGCATCTGGGAGCTATAAAATCTGGAAAGCAACATTTACATCTTTTTCTGCATTCAAGGTTTCAATTTCCTAGTTCAAACCATCCCCACCAGCCTGCACTACCCTCAAACTACCACCTCATTTCCCATCATTCTGGCAATCCTGTCATTTGAAATGGCTGCCTTTTTTTTCCCCCCCGGGAGAGGCAGATGAATGCATTTCACTGACCTCACTGAGTCATTGTCTTCAGTGTAGCATTTTCAAAAACTAAGATCAAAGTGATAAATGAAATGAAAACTAACAGAATTAACATTGATCAGGACTTTCCATTTGAGTTTCTTATTATTATGGTTGGCCCAGTTCTCTTGTGGGTGCTAAAGTCTTCCCATGGATTATTGTCCCTCTAAAGAAAGCTATGAGCAGTCACAAATCTGGCTTGTCAAAGGACATAAGAGAGAGAAGAGAAAATGGGATCATATTCCCTTTCAGAGAAAAGAAAACAGAATCATAAAACAAAATGGAATGGAGGTTCCTCAGAAAATTAAAAGTACTATATGATTCAGCAATCCTACTTCTGAGTTAGTTAAAAGAAATGAAAGCAGGTCTTGAAGAAACATGTGTACATCTATGTTCATAGCAGCATTATTCACAATAATTAAGGGTGGAATCAGCCCAATAATTAAGGGTGGACTCAGTGAGGTCCATTAAAGGATGGATAAATAAACAAAATGTGTTATATCAATAAATGGAATATTATTCAGTCTTTAAAAAGGAAGGAAATCTTGTTGCATGCTACAAGGATGAACCTTAAGAATATTATGCTAAGTGAAATAAGCCAGCCTCAAAAAGACAAATACTAATGATTCCACTTAAAAAGATATTTAAAGTACTCAAATTCATAGACACAGAAAGTAAAATGGTGGTTACCAGGAACTGCGAGAAGGTGATAAAATGGGAGGTTTTTTTGTTTTTTTGTGTTTTTTTTTTTGAGTTGGAGTCTCACTTTGTCACCCAGAATGGAGTGCAGTGGCTGCTCCCGGCCACCGCAGCCTCGACCTTCTGGGCTCCGGCGATCCTTCCACCTCAGTCTTCCGAGTAGCCAGAATTACAGGCACGCACTACCATGCCCGGTGGATTTTTTGATTTATTGTAGAGATGAGGTCTCGCCAAGTTGCCCAGGTGGGTCTCGAACCTGCGGGCTCAGGTAATCCACTCACCTCAGCCTCCCAAAGGCGTGGATTACAGGCTGAGCCACCGAGCCCGGCGGGAGTTATTTTTTAATGTGTAAAGAGTTTTCATTTTGCAAAGTGAAAAATTCTGGAAATCTGTTCACAACAATGTAATACACTTAACCACTTTTTACAAAATCTGGAGTTAGAAATTTTTAATTTTAAGAACTGTACATTTAAAAATAGTTAAAATGGTAACAACAATAGCAACAAACACTGCCCAGGGCAGAGGGACCTTGGAAAAAAATGTTATATGTGTAGTAAAACGGCCTTATGTTGGAACAACAACGGTTGAGTTAGGGTTGTAGAATTATGGTTAACTTTTAAAAATCTTTATGATTTTTGAAATTTTTATAATAAGATGATATTTTGCCTACAGGATATACAAATATCTAAGGATTGTGTTTTATATAAATGATTTTGATAAAATGAAGGGTTTCAATTAAGTTTTAAAAATCTTGCTTGCTCTTAATAGAAATTAGCTTTAAATGATGGTAGGGCAGCCTTTTGAGATTCCAATTATTAGGTAAACTATGGTTCATAAGCAAAATTAGGCATATAACCACTTGTTTTTGTATGACCCATGAGCTAAAATGGTTTTAACATTTTTAAATAACTAAAAAATAATGAAAAGAGGAATAGTTTATGACATGTCAACTTATATAGTATTCAAATTTTAGTGTCTATAATGAAGTTTTATTGCAACAGACACAATACACAAAACAAAAACAAAATAGATACTAAAAATTTCAAATTCCAAATTTGGTAAAAGCAGAAGTCTCTCTGAAATGATCTAGTATAAAATTCTCATTCTGTTGATGAGAAAACCAAGCCCAAGAAAGGTGAAATACTTGTCTTGAGCCTTAGTGAGTTGACAGAGTGAAACTTTCCTCCATGCTGAACACTTCTCTCTCATTGGAATGCACAGACTCATGGGTCAAATTTTGACTCAGAGTTCTCTTCTGTTTCTTCCTGACCCCACTTTTGGGTAATGTATATTGAATATTATATTTATTATAAGCCATGTGCCTCTTACAGTATTAGTGCATTTAGTCCTTACAGGTGTCCTATGAGGTGGTATTATCCCTCAGCTGCACAGTCACTATTCCCCTTCTTCTGCCCCACACAACAGCCATGATGGTCTTTGTCAGGCTGTCCATTCATCTATGGTAAATCCTGGGCTCTGGCTCCCCTGCTCAAGTCTCCCGGGTCTTTACTCTGCCCTACTCACTCTCACTGCAGGATCTTCAACCTCTCCTTCTCCACTGCTTTCAAGTCCTAACCCACAGTTAATCAACATGTTCAAATTTGTCTTGGCTTAAAAAACAAAGCTATCTCTCAGTCCTACATCACCTCTTTCCTTTCTTTCACAGTTAAGCTTTATGAAAGTGTGGTCTAACTTGCAATTTTTCCTTCACTTCCACTGATTTCTCACCCATTACAATCTGGTATCCACCCTTTTCCACTTGACCATTTCACTACACAACTGTCTCTTTATGTTTAAAATCCACGGCCACTTTAAAAATCTTGTCTCATTTGACACCAGTAATTACTTCCTTCTTGTAATTCATGTACTAACTGAGCTCTGAAGTTCATAGTCACATGCCCTATGCATCAAGGAAGACAGACTGATAAAACCCCTATTTTTCCAGTCACTTTTGTATTCTCTGTGGCTTTTGCATATACTGACCCCTTTGCCTAGAATACCCTCCCATCACCAGTGTTATGAATCCCTGTGCATCCTGTCTTGTGAGGTGGTATTAGTGACATTTCCTTCTCCGTGAAGCTTTTACTGCCTACCATCAAGAAGAGTTGATCCTTTTCTTTTTTGTCCCCACTATGCCTTATATTTAAGTCAATAGTCACCCTTATAATACTATAGTATTGACTATTTTATGCCTCATATGGATTATATTCTTCTTGAGGCAGGCGGCAGGGACATGTCTGATTCATCTCTGTGTGGTAGAATAAGTTGGCATTTCAAAGTCCCTACTCCCTTAAGGCCCTCCTCCCTTTGTACTCCTATCAGAAGGAGAATTGGACTCAAACAAACAAACAAACAAATAATCTCATAGTAAAGAAGCATCCAAGGAAAAATTCATCACATTTAGTGTGTGGAATTATAGTTGCGTATTACATCTTTATGTAATTCTTGACAACTAGTGTGATTTTCTTACATTAGACTATTCTTTAGGAGAGCCTGAAAGACCTGAATATTTCTCAGAACAACAGTGGGAAAGGTGGTTGATAAGTCCTAAATATTCAGTCAAAGCTATACTGATCAAAGAATTAGCCTTTCTCAGATAGGGGATGAGACTATGTCATCACAGAGAAAAGTACTTGTCACTGTGAGGGGTTCCTGGTTCATAACTGCCTCAGCTCTAACTGGAATAGTGACTTATATTTACCTTTATTCATTGATCTGGGACCCAGTCTGCTTTCAGAACCTGGGAGGTTTGAGCAAACACGAATACCATTGGCCATTAGGCTGAAACCTGAGAACTGTACACAGGATGCAACATGACTTCACCTGCAGTGGGGAGCAATACAATTGTTCTGAGGGAATAGAGTACGCTCAGCAGACTGAGAGATTTGAAGAGATGTGTGCATGAATGTGGGTGAGAGAAGATAAGGGAATTCAGAGTGAAGTTGGGGGGTATTAATCACCCTCTTTGTATAGAATCTCCCATCGCCCACCTCAAAAGATGCAAAATACCCAAGTTAGCTAGCATTGTACCCTTTAGTCCTCTGACAACAGTCTTTTGAGATTTTCCTAATTTTCAAGTAATGATCATCTACATGACAGTACAGTGGTTAAGAACAACTTCTGGAGCTGAACTGCCTGGATTCAAATCATACCTTTATTATTACCCAGGAAACTTTGGGAAAGTTACTTGCTCTCTCTGCAGCTGAAATAAATAAATGAAATAAATAAATATTGTCATTTATTCATCTGTTAAATGACAATAATTATGATATCTATTCATATGGGTTTTTGTGATGATTAAGTGAGTTATTATGTCAAAAGTACTTAGAACAGTACCTGGCATGTAGTAAACACTCACAAGCATTGTCTATTTTTGTTATCACTATTTTTTTACAGCATAGCTTAAAGTATTTAGTCTAGTGGAATCCAGTGAGGTAAAAAGTCCAGGGTGGTACAACCTTGATCTACCCCATCTCCTTAAGAGTACTGACTTACAAGGTATAGAATTCTGTGGCTAGCAGCAGTGTGAAATCCACAACTTGGGAGATATCAGAGAGGACTGATACTATTTAGACCAAACTTATTGATTGTCCCACCAGTAAGCAAAATAAGATCATTTGTACTTAAAAAAAAGGGACCTGCTATACATGTATTATTGTGAGTCTCCCCAGTGCTCGTACATGGTCAATACTCAGTAAGTTTGTAAGACTGATAAGTAGATAAATCGAATATATATTCATCTGTAGTAGGCCAATTGAACGGTGGGTGGCAGAACAAAAAAGAGTAGGTATAGATCAGAGGAAGCAAATACCTTTAGCCTAGTTCCCTCTGAGCTTGATCCTCTGTTACAGGTCTTAGTCATTAAGATATCTCTCTAATAATTGCTGGGGGCCTATAATTTTTTTAACTACCATTCATTTATGTCATGACTTTTGGCATGTCGTACCTCTTTTTGAGCCCAGTTACTTCATGTACAAAATGAAACAAACTAGTTTATGTATGATAAGTAGGTTTTTGCTCACATGCAGATATAAGTATTTTAACAGTGACTGGTTACAGTATTTTGGAAGAGAGATTTTAAAAATGAATTCAGGCTAAACAGTAAAGAGTTTTAGTATGATTTAGTGATGTCATGGGTATATGGAATAAGCGATTGGCAATTCATGTGTCATGTAGTTGTTTTTTTTTACTCCTGAGCTAGATAAAATCCTCTATAACCATTTTCTTTTCAGAAGTCCTACAGAATGACCCAGCCCCTTCTGGAAGCAAAGCCTCAATTCCTCAACCAACTCATCTTTGACAAAGCCTTCAACAACAACCACTGGGGAGAGGAGAACCTATTTAGTAAATTGTGCTGGGAAAACTGGCTGAACACATGCAGAAGATTGAAACAGGACCCCTATCTATCACTATACACAAAAATTAATTCTAACTGAATCAAAGACCTGAATGTAAAACCGCAAACTACAAGAATCTTAGAAAATGCAGGAGACATCCTTATGGAAATTGGAACTGGCAACCAATTCCTATTCAGAACCCTAAAGGCCAATACCTTAAGAAATAAAATAGACAAGTGGGACCTCATCAAATTAACGAGCATCTGCAAAGCATAAGAAACCATCAAGAGAGCAGGGAGACAGCCCACAGAATGGGAAAATATATTTATCAACTGCTTATCTGACAAAGGCCTAACATCTAGGATCTACAAGGAACTCAAATGCACCAAAAGGAAAAAAAACAAACAGTACCTTTAAAACGTGGGCAAAAGACATGAATAGACACTTCTTAAAAGAAGATATATGGGCAGCCAACAGACACATGAAAAAGTGTTCAGCCTCACTCATCATCAGAGAAATGCAAATCAAAACCACATTGAGATACCACCTAACCCCTGTAAGAATGGCCATCATTAATAAAACAAACAACAACAAATGCTGGCGAGGATGTGGAGAAAAAGGAACGCTACTACATTGCTGGTGGGAATGCAAACTAGTACAGCCTCTTTGGAAGACAGTGTGGTGATTTCTGAAAGAACTAGAAATTGACCTTCCATATGACCCAGCAATTCCCCTATTAGGAATATACCCGGAGGAACCGAAATCATTCTACAAAAAAGATACCTGCACACATATGTTTGTTGCAGCTCAATTCATAATAGCAAAAACATGGAACCAACCGTGTTGCCCATCGAAACTGGACTGGATTAAAAATATGTGGTACATATACACAATGGATTATTATGCAGCCATAAAGAAAGACAAATATATGGACTTCTGCAGCAAACTGGATGGATTTGAAGCTGATAATACTCAGTGATTTATCACAGAAACAAAGAACAGAGTTCCATATGTTCTCACTCATAAACGGACCTTGAACAATTATAATGCTATGCAAAGCAATTGGCAGTAGTGGGAAACTGTCAAGGGGGTGAGATTGGCAGTTGAGGGAAACTGCTAGGGGAGGGGGGGCATACCTCATCAATGAGGGTACCTGTATGTTTATATACCTAACTCTGAAATGTACCCCATATCTTTATAATAAAAATTTTTAAAGAAATGGATGGCCCAGCATTAATAAGAGCATCAATTATGGTGTTAGAGTTTTTTCAAATAAGGTGTTACCCAGTAAAAAGACCTACTCCACCAGAAACTTCTTCACTCCTCTGAAAGTAGATAAAATCCAGGTCAAAGAAGACCTTTCCAACAAGGAAAGAGGAAACAAACAAACAAACAAAAACTCCCCCTAAAATCCAAACTTTGGAATCAGCATGCTCAGCCACTTATGATAAGGCTGATCCTGAGTGAATGATACAACCTGTTTAAATCTTTGCTTCTTCCTCTCTAAAATAGGGTCATAATATTTAAAATTACAGGATGGTAGCTATGATTTAGACAATTAAAACAAGTAGTTTCTAGTACAGTAAAGTCTTTGTGTGAGATTAATTCCTTCTCTCATCTACAAAGTGAGTGCAAGGATCCCTGGACTTAGGGATAGAGACTATATCTTATTTTTGTCTATATACCTAGTTATGAATACAAATGTTTACATGTTTAAGGCTTGAATTTAACGTAAATTAATTGAAATGAAATTAAATGATCTTTTGGATTCCTTTCAGGACCAAGCACAGATCTGTGCTCATAAATGCTTATGGAATATAACTCTAAAACGGCCTGATTCCAGAATTGGGACACATTAATGGAAAGCACGTAATTCTCAGGGAAGCATTAAAGAAAGGGACACACACCCTGTCACTGTTGACACTGTCTCATCAGAAAAGCTGCCACTTGTAGCTACTTCCCACTCCATACTCCCCTTTTCAGAGGAAAGAAAGTGGACCTGATAAATCCATTATGCTCCTTCTGCATTTATATGAAAAAAAAAATTCTAATTTTCTGCCATGGACTCAGGGAACACTCAGAAAGCATATCCTTTCCTATCTGGGCCCAGTGTATATCATCCCTGCTGGGCAAGGTGAAAACCATTGCTCCTCTTTGCCATCTTGTTAGTTTCCCTTTGAAGTTCCCTTACTGTCCCAGCAACACTGAATGGACCACAACAATTTCAATATCGAGTCATTATCTCATTGTGCTAAATGACATATTTTTGCCTCTGGCCCTATAACAGTTCTCCTTTAGGTGAGTCCTAAAGAATTTCATGGCCTTAATGAGTACATCAATTATTGTTCATGGAAGAGCTGATGTCTCCTTAAAGGTTATTTGAAGGTTGATTGCTATCTCAGTGCTTTATATCCAGCAAATCTATCTCAGCCTTATGAATGTATTTGACCTTTTTATAGGTACAGGGGAAAAATAACAGGACAAAAGTTAATTTAGACCTCTATAATACAACATTTTTTTTTCTGAAAGAAATGAAAGGGCATTGAAATCGATAACTGCAAAATAACATGCTGATGAATGTTGGAACCCAATTTTCTCATTTTGCTAACTCGAGATTGGGAATTCTGAATAGTTTTCAATCCTGCATTCTTTGGGTACTGTGAAGTCTGCCGTATTGTGTCCACACAATACTGCTGCACACTCATTATGGGAGTACCAGTGGTCCTGAAAAGGTCAGTTAGTTAGAAATGTCAGCGTTCAATGGAGCCGCACAGACCTGTGTGTGCAGGGATCCAATTAGAGTGGCCAGGCAACACCGCTGTAACCCAGAATCCTAATGAGCAAGTACAGGAAAGGTGGCAGCACCTTTTTTCCCCTTTCTTCTTCTTATTCAAAAGAAATGAAGATTGCTTTTCAATCCCACCTACATGAGATTGTTTAAACTTTACCAAACACTACTTAGGCTCCAGGTGGGCTGGGAGGGAAACCTCAACTTCTGCAAAGGCTGAGACTGCCTAGAACAGCCAGATGTGGAAGGGATAATAATGAAGAAGGCGGGAGGAGTACTTCAGACTCCAGGTTGGCGGAATGGGTCATCCTTCTCAAGTCTTACTCAGGCTGACAGCTTATTAAGAGGAAAACGACCTTCTTATTAAATTCATATCTAAGCGCCTACTATGTGCCAAGCCTTGTGGTAAAAACTGGCCATTGCCATTTTTAACAACCTCAAAGTACTTGTGCAAGCATATGTTAAGAGTGCATAAAAACTTGGATGTAGATGTTGGCTGACGATTCATCAATGCTTCTCTGTTTCTAACCCATCACAAGTTAGTATTTTAAGAAAGCACACTGTTCACGAATGTGGATACTTCAGCAATGTCAAATCATTATTAAGGTTTCTAAACTCTTTTTCTCAATTTCTATATCTCAAACAGTTTACACACTGGCACCAGTCTGTGGATGACACTTTGAGTAGCACCATTCTAGCAACCTCTCCTTTGCTTATTCTTAACTTCCACTCCTCACTCACATCTTTTCTGACCCCCACTATTCCTATGGTGCTTCTCGAATGACAATCATACTGGACTCTCTTTTCTGGTTCATTCATTACATAATTCTTTAAAACACTTTTTGATATTTATCCTTTGGCATCACGTTTCCACCCACAGTTAGAACACTCTCCCAGAAGCCTTGTTTGGGCTTCAGTGGATTAACTAGCTTGAAACAACAAGCAAAAACCAGTGAGAAAGGTGGTTAGGTTGTCTCTTCTCTGCACCTTTGTGGGGGGAAGGAAAAAAAATCCAAGAAATCCGGAGTAGAGAGAGAGTTGTGGCAGAGGATTTAGTGGGAATAACACAAGCATGTTCCTTAGACAACTGCTGTTGGCTAATCCCAAGGAACAAAGCACAGGCAGGGGCTAGAGCATGGAAGAGGGTTAATAATCAGATCCTGGCCTCTAACAGGGTAGTGAAGTGATAGGAGATGTTTCCCAACACACCATCTAGGACTGGAACTGAGCTCACCTCGCAAACTAATCTAATGGCACTTGATATGGAAAAAGCAAGTCTTGTTTCCCCCGCCCCAAAAGCTGAAATCCACCTATTTTCCTTTCATCAATGCAATTAAAAATTCTTCTCTCTAACAAGTTAGTCTTTTGTATAATCTTTACCAGAAGAGAAGACTTTCTGAAAGACATCTGGCCATCCGTCCAAGAATGGATCTCAGCTGGGCTCATTTTTTTCAGTTTCTAGAGAGAGGTGTATCAGGTTTATAAGACAATGATTCGGTAACCATCTGGACATGGGGAAATTGCACTGCAAGTGCAAAAAACACAGACTTTATTGGCATTTCAGAGACTGACCTAATAGGCTTGGGTTATGTCACTGAGGAAAAACAAAAACAAAAACAGGTATCTGTGGTGACTATCCTTTGAGAAGGACTTCTCATAACATTTCATTTCCAAGGTTCTGTTATTGCCAGATATATACTTTTTTTTAAAGATACATCCTTTATTTCATCTAATACAATAATCCTATGAGGTCAATATTATTAGCCGCATTTTAGGGAAGAAGGACTTGAAGCTCTAAGAAATTAAGTGTTTTGTCCAAAATCATATCAAGAATAAATGGCAGAGCTGAGATTTGAATACTGGTGTAACTGATCCCAAAGTTTCCACTGCATTCTAGAACTTATTTTTCTTTTCTTTCTTTTTGGTAGTAGATACTCTATTTTTCTGTCTCAGGAGTATTGGGTAAACACTAGTAATAGCAGGTCAGTAAATCTTGCTAAGAGCAAACTCGCATATTCCTCTAGCCTATCCTCATCACTCTCTCTGAGAACGTTTTAGACCAGAGCACGAAGATTGTATATCACACTTTATTACATGCCATTGGGTCCTAGTCTCCAGGAGTTTCCAATACATGTGCTTAGATCACATCTTGTCCCAATTCAGTAGCATCCCCACATGTATTTGCCAAGTATGCAAAGGGTTATGCTATAACTGGAAACTAGATATTGGGGCACATGGTCCTCTTTTCTTAGTTTAGTGAATAAAAAATATTTTTTACTTTCATTATCAGAACAAAGGCCCTTACAGTTTTAGGTGTATGTTAGAACAGAAAGACGCAGATGAACAAATTGTGCTATATATTTATGGAAGAAATAGTAGCTTGATTATTCTTAATACATTTCTCTGAAACCTCTGTCAATCTCATTATCAATATATTTTGGGAGTCACTGGAGAATCATTGGAGAAATGAGAAAACATAAGTGAATCTGAGAAAGAACCAAATAAAATAATACTGATAATCATTACCATTATCATTTTATAGCCAGCCTCCAAAATGCTCCCTGAATGATTCTCACTTCCTGGTATTCACATCCTTGGGTGGTCACCTCCACAATGAATAGGGCTGACTTAGGTAACTGATAGTATGGAAATGACAACTTTTACATTATAAAAGACATTTCAGCTTCTACTTTGCTGTCTCTTGGATTAGTCACTCTGAAGGAAGTCAGCTGCCATGTTGTGATTCAAGCAGCCCTACAGAGAAGTCTATGTGGCAAGGAACAGAGACCTCCTGCCAGAAGCCAGCACCAACCTGCCATCCATGTGAGTGAGTCACTTTGAAAGATGATCCTTCAGTCCCACTCAATCCTTCAAATAACTACAGCCTTGGCTGACATCTTAACTGCAACCTTGTGAGACATCCCAAGTCAAAACTATTCAACTAAGCTGCTACCAGATTCCTGACCTACAAGAAATGTGTGATAATAAGCATTGATTGTTGTTTGAAACAGATAAGGTTTGGGGTAATTTGTAATGAAGCAATGAAATCACAATTAACAACTGTTTATTAAAAATCTACTGTAGGCCACACACTTTACTATGCTAGCCACTTTATATACATCAGGTCTAATCACTGCAAAACTCTTAAGAAGCATTAATATCATCTTGCTCTTTTGTAAATGATAAAATGGAAGTAAGGCACTGAAAATTTAATAGCCTTTCCCAAAGTCAAACCGGAAGTAAAAGAGATAGGATTCAAATATATAATGTATATATGTACTACAAATCAATTACAATTACAAAACTCATAGTTGTTTTTTTTTCTTTTTATCCTTCAAATTCTCATGAGGTCTCTCTACCTCATGGCTGGGCTAAGGTGATTAGATGTACACTGCTTCAGGCCACAGAACATCACACTGGCCTACAAGAGATATGCTCTGTTGTTCCACAAGTACAGAGACAAACTAGGCTCCTGCAGACTTTCAGTCTGTAGTTTTAGACCTCTGGCATCTGAGCCTATGAAAAACAGTGTCCTCTCAGCTAAGGTCAGATGGGTTCTCATCTTCTCCTCAAATCCCATTGTGAAGAGGCACAGTGCTATCAACAGAGCTTCTGATCTGGCCTCTAATGTATGTGATGTTTTCATGCTAATATTAATAATATCCTAAGGACTTTATTGCCACAATTATCTGATTTAATATATATTTAATCTCTATGAAATGGGTGCCACTGTCCATAAATGATGGAAAACTAAGCTCCAAAGCAGTTAAATGACTTTCATAAGGGCATGGATCTAAGACGTGATAGAATCAAGATTGGAAGCCAGGTCTGCCTGGTTCCCAAACATTCACTACAGTTTGTTGATTCCAGGCTGAGGTTGGCATTCTTTCCCATATCTGTTAAGCATAGGCCCTAGTCTCTGTGGTTTTCTATCCCCAGGGCCTGGTGCCCACTGTCAAGATCCTTGGCCATTGGTGTGAATCTGGCTTTAATAAGGAAGGGTTCCCTCGGGGCCAAGATATCATATCCACCCCATGATGAGTTCTGTCAGTGTCCAGAGATTCAGGGTGTAAAAGTCTTTGCTGGACCTATTCTTTTGGATGAAAGGGGTGAGGCAGAATAGATGCATGTTTGTTTTGCTCTCAGACCTTACAATTTACACAGTTGGCTTAGCTTAGCCACCAAGAAAGTTATTACAAAATTTCATATGATATTGGGCCATCTCTAAGCAATGCTCAACTCTGATTTATCCCTTAATTTTAGGGGTAATGTTCAGGACCCGTCTCTCAGCCAATCATCACAACAGATTTCCCTGGACACAGATACTTGTTCAAAGATGGGTTCATAATGACTCAATTAAAGAATAAGAAGCTATAGAGATTCTGCTGGGACTTCTGGGTGTGCCTGTTGTTTCCTCTTCTGGACTAGAATTTGTGAGAATGTAAAGTTTGCAGCTTCCACAGCTATCATGAGACCAAATGGGGCCTGGGAATTAAATCAACACTGAGCAAGTTGGGTTAAGAGAAGGAGAAAAACACACTGAGTCCTTTGAGCCCTGTATCAAGATGCAAAAAATGTCAGATTTATTTCTGGATTATTCATTTACGTGAATCAATGAATTACCTATTTTTGCTTAAGTTAATTTAGGTTGGGATTGAAGAATCCTACTTGTGTAGTCCCTGTGCCTTAATTTTAGATTTTGTGACTTGAATTCCAGTTCCCTTAGGCCTGTGGCCTACATTCACTCCAACAATTAAGGTCTTACCAGTTTTTTCCTGACCCTGTCTCCCTCATAATGATTAATTATGGTGCTTTTAGGTCCCACACCTTCCCAGAGCTCAGCTTGCCCAACTGAATATTAAAAAATGTGATCCCTGACCACTTGTTATCAATCCCTTCACTTGAGCCAAAGGATATTGCATCTTACATAGATTTCCCAGGACAAATATCCTACTACAAATAACCTACTACAATATCCCACTACAAATATCCCAGGACAAACATACTTCTCGGTTTGTCTCCCAGAGACAAACGTGCTTCTCCCTGCCTTTATTTATTTCTCAAATTCTAAAGTTTGTTTGTTTATTCAGATTTTAAAAAGTCTTCCAAGCAACACCCGATGTGATGGTTTTCATTGTTGACATGCGAGATGGAATTTGGAGGGATGAAGGTGGAAGTATAAGTTGATACAAACTTTCTGGAAAATGATTTGGCGATAAGGATCAATAATTCCCTAAACATATAAATGCTTTTTGACCCCAAAATTCCATGTCTAAAACATTCAGCATAAAATATGTGATGTAAAAGAAGTAAAAAGCTTTTTAAAAAAATAAATTTATGCTGGAGATTTTTTTTTTTTTTTTTTGAGTTGGATTCTCACTCTGTCGCCCAGACTGGAGTGCAGTGGCCACTCCCGGCCACCGCAGCCTCGACCTGCTGGGCTCCGGCGATCCTTCCACCTCAGCCTTCCGAGTAGCTGGAACTACAGGCGCACACTACCACGCCCGGTTGATTTTTTGATTTATTGTAGAGATGAGGTCTCGCTGCCCAGGCGGGTCTCGAACCCGCGGGCTCAGGCAATCCACTCACCTCAGCCTCCCAAAGGCGTGGGATTACAGGCTGAGCCACTGAGCCCGGCGAGATTTTTATAAGAGACAAACATCTGGAAATAACAATGCATAACACTAGGAATATTTTTGGTAAATCAGGCTACATATAAAATATGAAAGATATGAGACCCTTTAAAAATAAGTATGCTTTAAAACGACTCATAAAATGCTCATGGATCTAGTAATTCCATCTCTAGCTATCTATCTTAGAACAATAACCTAAAATATAGATGAAACATATATACAAAGGTTGAGAAATTATTCATAAGGTTGAGAAACTAGAATCAAGTTAAATATCCAACTTGATTGGCATTCTGGGAATGGCATGGGAAGATATTTCTGTTGTAACATTAAGTGAAAAATCAGGATAAAATTTTACATTCTATATGATCTCAACTATGTAAAACAAAATTATACATGCATAGAAAAAAATCCAAGAAGTAAATGTGTTAAAATATTAAATGGTTACTGCCTCTGGGAGATAACTGATATTTTCATATTTATAACTTCTCTGTGTTTCTCAAAATTTGTACCATGGGCATGTGCAATTTTTTAATAGAGAAAGCGATTATAAAAAGATGGTAAGTATGTAAACTACATAGCAACATGGAAATTGTTTGTGAAATAATGTGAAGTGCAAAAAGATGTATATAAAAACTTACTGTGATTGCAATTATGTAAATATGTTTCTGAATATAGACAAGAACTGAAAGGGAAAATGTATAAATAGAATTAAGTTTTGAATTGTGCTAAGGTTGTAGGATTAGGAATAATTTATTTTTCTTCTCTAAAGATGTCTTTAAAGCTGTTTTAATGATGTCTATGCATTTTTGAAACATCCCCTCTGTGCACATCTGCTACGCTGTTAGACTGGCTCCACATCGCTCATGATGGCTCTGAAAATGGCCATGAAGCAACTGACAATGTAATCTGGCCTCACTTGTTCTTTTAGTGTCCAGAGGGCTAGGTTCATATCATAGAGACTTTAATTGGAGAAAAAGCCCAAAGTTGTCAAGTACTGGTCAGTGGGTTCAGTCCATCTCTACTTAACATAGGTATTGCTTTAACAAGGCTAAGAAGGGATAAAGAACTTTGTAAATATCTGCAATAAGTAACAAATCTAGTTGTGATTTTTTTCCCCAGGAGGTTTCTATGATATCTTAGGAAATCTCTTAAGAATGCAGCCTAGTTAGAGGAAAGGCACCAGTGACTGTGATGTCCCTAAGTCTCTAGGCTTTCCTTATCTCTAGCAAAGTGGGTCAACTTGAATTCTGTCTATGGAGGAAGACTCCAAGGGCTAATATCACAAATGAAGTGATATTTCTTTGTAGCAGTGGAATCAGATCTAGATTTGAATCCTGACTCCATCATGTACTGTGTTCATGTGGGCACTTCATCTAATCTCATAGCAACTTGCTTTGCTCATCTGGAAAACAGGAATAATGATACCTGCCTTATTTTATATCTGGGAGAATTATGTGGAAAATATATGTAAAGGGCCTAAGATAGTTTTGGGTCTGAGCAGATACTTCCTAAATGCTATTCTTTTAGTTTATATCATCAAAAAGCTATGACCATTTGACAAAGAATGCCAATGTAATTCAACAGGGATAGACAGAGAAAGAACAGTCTTTTCAACAAACAGTGCTGAAAAAACTGGATAACCACACACAAAAGAGTACAGCTGGACTCCTAAGTCACATAATATAAAAATGTTAACTCAAAATGGATGAAACACCTAAATGTAAAAGATAAAGTCACAAAATTCTTGAAAGAAAACATAGGATACATCTTTGGGGCCTTGGGTTAGGCAATGGCTTCTTAGATATGACACAAAAAGCACAAGCAACAAAAGGAAAAATGGATACATTGCACTTATCAACATTTAAAACATTTTTGCTTCAAAGAACATAAAAGAAGTGAAAAGATATCCTATAAAATATGAGAAAATATTTGAAAATCATAAATCTGATAAAATTTTATCCAGAATATGTATTTTAAAACCTCTTAACTCAACAACATGAAGACAAATATAATCAATCAAAGATGGGCAAGGGCAAATTTCAACAGACATTCCTCCACACAAGATATTCAAATGACCCATACACACATGCAAATGTGTTCAACATCATTAGACATAAGGGACATGCAAATAAAAACCACAATACGATACCACTTTACACCCACTAGGATGGCTATATATATATTTTTAAAGATAATGACAAGTGTTGAAGAGAATGTGCAGAAATTGCAATAGTTCTACTTTACTGACAGGAATATAAAATTGTACAAATATTTTCTTAAGAAGTTTGGCAGTTTCTCAAAATGTTTATCCTAAAATTTACCATGTGACCAGCAATTCTATTCCTAGGTATATACCAAGAGAATTGAAAGCATATGTCCAGATAAAAACTTGTACACAAATGTTCATAGAAGATTATTCATAATAGCTCCAAATGGAAATAATCCATTAAGGAATAATACCCTCTCTGCTGCTCCTTCTTCCCTCAGAGGGATTACTTTGTAGCTCATTTTCCACACTAGCTTTGAGAGTTCTACAATGGGATTACATCCCAGTTGCCCTCTGTGGTAGCTTGCTTGATAATGAAATTTTCTTAGCATTCTTTCTTTTCCTTCTCCACTCCCCTACTAATGTCTCTGGGATCATGTTCTGTGTGCACTAAAAGCTACCTAAAGGTAAAGGTCTGTTTCTTAGGGAACCCAAATGAAGACTCCCAGCAATGTTCCAAATGGAGGATGTTTGGGCAGACTGGGTGCCAGAGCATAGAAGATGCAGAGCACAGCTGATGGCAATCCATGAGAGATATGTACCAAAAGTGAAAAATAAGCCTTTGCTTTTTAAGCTTCTGCAATTTTGATATCATTGTTACTTCAGTGTCATGGCTAGTAAATGATATATACCTCTCCTCAGCAATTCTTATTCTAGGGATTTTTCCTAAAGAAAGAATTAGAGATGTACACAAAAATCTTTATACAAGAATGCTCATTGTGGTGTTATTTGCAACTAAACAACTAGAGGCCACTATAATAATAATAATAATAATAATAATAATAACATACAGCAATAGGGGAATTAAAAATATAATAGCATGCTTTTCAGCCATACAAAATTCCTCTTTAGAATATGTTTAATAATATTAGATACTCACAATACATTCAAATAAAAAGAGTTTATTTAGTATGGTTCTAATTTCATTTTTAAAATTGCATCTATAATTGTGTACACATGTGCAAAAAAATAAGTCTCTCTTCTTGGTCTGGTGGTAAGAATTTTACTTGAACAGGAAAAGAATACAGTACTCCTGCATACTGCTTCCTTGAAAAAGTTATAGGAGAATAAACTTTCTAAAATGTAAAGAAGAAACTACAGTTGAACTTCTGGGTCAAATGACTAAGTCGGTCCATATTTCAATAAGCCCATTTGTTGCCATCAAATAATAATACTGGATAATATGTGAAAAAAGAAATGAAACTACACAATTGGGCTTCACTATGAGAGGCATAGCTCCATGATGCTGAGTGTACAGAAATGCAAAAGGGTAAGTGATTCTGAGGTTACTGTCTTGCTGAGATTTGGAAGTAGAAGTAGGCAGTAGCAGTTGAAAGTGTGCCTCCTATGGATAAGGGAGACTAAAAGTGCACTATAGGAGGTGAGAATCAGACACAAGCTTATGCTTAGAGCAAAGACCTTGGGTAGGGCTCTTCTGTCATGAAAGGAGCCTAGAAATAAAAGTTGCTGCATAACTTTCAGGAGATAGTTCCAATGCATCATAAGTATGGAGAAGTGAGGAATATAGACTCAGGAACCAGAAACAATGCCAAGCCATTCTATTACTTTTTGTCATTGGATCTGCAATATACTCAATATTCCCCAGGTCCTATACCGAAGACGTGGGTAGAGGCAACTACAAAATACCCTCACATAGTGAGATGTGAACACAGTGGGAGGTGGGGCGGGGAGGTGAGAAGAGAGAAAACCAGAAAACCTCCTTCTCAAAGTGATTCTACAAATTAAAATTTCAAAACACTGAAGAAATCAAATGCTAAAAATTATACTAAAACAAAATCAACAATTGAAACTTGAATTCTCTCCAGATAAAACTTATTTTATGGAACAAAGATTTTAAAATAAGCATATTGAGGATGCTCAAAGAAACAAATTAAGACATTAAAATTGAACAAGAAATTATGAAACCGAATAGGCAGAAATAAAACAAGAACAGGTGGATATGAACAAAATTAGAAATCTTGGAAATGAAAAACATATAGTCAGTGAAATATTGAAAAAGAAAAAGATCTAGACTAGACATGGTCAAAAAGTGTATCTATGAATACATGTTACTTGTGAAGAATTCAGAATCAATGCTGTAAGACAAAATAATTGAAATTTTGAAAAATCACTTAAAAGTTATGTAGGACCACTTGATAGGACTTAATATTTGTCCAAATAATAAACAAATACTATCTGAAGCAGAGAATCAAAGGAATGGGGAGAAAAACAATATTTGAGGGGATAATTTACCAATCATTTCCCAGAATTAAGAAAGACATAGATTCTTAGGTGGAAAGTATACTCAGAGTACTAAGCAGGATAAATAAAAATAAATTCACACCTAGACACAGCAAAGTGAAAAGGTAAAACATTAAGATTAAACAGCAACCTTGAAACCTACCCCTCAAAAATAGGTTACCAAAAACAATTACATGGTGTCAGACTTCTCATCAGTGACTATGGATGCCAGAAGTCAATTAAAAAAAAATCCTCAAAGTGCAAAGGAACATCCTCCTCAAACTAGAATTTATACCTACCCAAATTATCATCACAGAGAGAAGTCAAAACAAGTACACATACAGATTAAAAGGGTTATCCATGAACTCTCACTAAAATATCTATTAAAGGATGTACTTAAGTAAGGTAACACAGGAAAGACTTAATACACAGTAAACCAGAGAACACACAAATTGATAATCTGTGTAGGAAAAGTCAGTTTACTAACAATAATAATGCATTGCTTTTCTTTTTTGCAAAAGTTTTTACTTAGTCTAAATAAAAACAACTAGGTAGTGAAAGTGTTCAATAGGTGAACACTTAAGGCATTTTTTGCAGCTGAAAAGATAGAAATTCTGAATAACTACAGACTTTGTAAAAGAAAAAAGTATAATTAAATATATATCCAAAGGGTAAACAGTCAAGGTTAGAAATAAAATCTATAGCATTCAGTTATGCAGAGGGCTAACAACAAAAAAAGAAAATACAGAAAACTTATTCCAAAAAAAAGGCAGGGCAAAAGAAAATGAATGATGAACAGAAAATAATTATGGTGGTAGAAATATGTCTAAATATGTGTTATAATAATAAATACAAATAGATTAAATTCACTGTCACAATATAGAGATTATTGGATTGTATTTTAAAAATATAATTGCTGTTTTCAAAAGGTAAGCACAAAGGGAAAGGAGGAAAGATAATGTTCTATCAATCATAAAGACAATATCACATTAGGATTTGTTATAAATAAGACAGTGTGGAATCTGTGCAGCGTAAGAGTGGTAAGTCCAATGGAATAATATAGAAAGAGCTCAGAAACAGATTTGGTATGTGGGAAAATTGATATATGACAGACATCTAATTGCTGATAGGTAGAAAAACTGATAGAGTAGTTGATATACAGTAATGAGACAACAGATTACCCATATGTAAACAACAACAAAAATTAAACTCCTAACTCATATCATACACAAAAATCAGCCCTAAATGAGACAAAGCAAAGACCCAAGTGTGACACAAAACTTGACAATTTTTAGAAGTAAATACAGGAGAATATGATACCCAGGTATGGTGGATTTCTTAAATAAGTCACAAAAGCAAAGCTCATAAAGCAAGAGATTGATACATTGAACTTGATTAAAATTTTCAAAAACCTTCCGTATATTAAAATACATCATAGACACAATTAAAAAATATAAGCCACAATCTGAGAGAAGATATCTGCAACACATACAGATATTCAGAATAATAAACTCCTAAAAATCAATAAAGGAGAAATCACCTAATAGAATATAAACAAAAAATATGAGAAGTAAATTTACAGAAGAAACCAAAATGGCCAATAAACATACAAAAAGATACTCAACCTCACTAATAATCAGGAAACACATATTATCATAACAATGGGATACCATTTCATGTTTATCATGACAACTGGCGAAATTCATAAGTCTTAACAATTCCAAGTGTTGAAGATGCAGGGAAATGGAAACTCGTACATTTTGCTGTTGGAAGGGTAAATCTGTTTAACTACTTTATAAAATAATCTGTCATTATGTAGTTAGTTTGAAGATGCATATGATTAGTAATTCTTCTCCAGGTTTTATGCTCTAGAGAAATTCTCATACTTATACACAAGGAGGCATGCACACAAATGCTCTCAGCAGCATCGTGTGCAATTGCAAAGAGCTATAAATAATCGGAATGATGATCAATAAATCAATCAATAAATTGTAATCCAATCATATATGGAATAATACACAACAATTACAATGAATGAAACAGAGCTATGTGTATCAACATAAATGAATCTCTACAATACAATAGTGAGTAGGGAAGAAGTCACAGAATGACATTTAGTGTAACAGTATTTTTTATAGGACTTTGTAAAACAATACCAATTATATTTTTTGATACATAGATATGGAGAAATATTGAATTCATGACAGTGGTTACATACACGAGGAGGACTCTTCAAAAAACAGAATTATCTTTTGGAGGCAGGGCCTCTTGTAGTACAGGCTTCCCCACTAGGTAAGTGCTCTAGGAACCCATCAGCATCAGTGTACCAGGTAGTGTTCGGCTTCAGTGCATGTTTTATTTTGAGATTCTTTCAATGCAATTGCCCATTTCATCATGGTGACTTGGGAGTGCACCTGCCCACATTGCACTGAGTGTTCAGCAGTTTTTGACCAAAAACGGCATGACCCCCATGTCCCACCCTCCCTAGTCACCCGATCTTGCCCTGAGCAACATTTTTTTTTGTTTTCATGGATTTAAAAAAAAAAAAGTCCTCAAAGGGAAACGTTTCACTGGTGTGGAAGAGGTGAAACAAAAAAATGGTAGAAGCACTAAAAAGTGTCAAAACTGACAAGTTAAAAAATATAGAACTTTTTATTAATAAATTCCCTTGGCAGGGGTCCTCCCTCAGAAAGGGAGAGAGATGCAGTCAGGAAGGAGTACAGATGAGTCTCAACTATATTTGTAATTCATTTAAAAAATAGGGGGCACTGGCACAGATGGCACAATGAAGATATGAAGGAAAGGTGTTAGCAAGGAGGCGATAGATGGCTGTTCATTTTATCTCTACTCCTTTCTGCACATTTGAAATTATTCACAATGAAAAAAATAAGATTTTAAAGATGATATACAGATTGTTAAGACTTTCAAATTCCCAATCAGCATTTCAGAAGGATCCTAGTCTACAAGTGGCAGCATCACAATGCAGTTCTGTGTTGAGGATAGTCTGGTGAGGAGTGCAGACAAGCCAGTTCCATTCACTGGCAGCCCCAGAGAGGTATCAAGCTCACTGCTAGCTGCCAAAGCTTCTGGTGAGGTATGGAATGAGGGTGAAATTGATGGTGAGAGACAGTTAATGAAAGTACTTTTGACATGGGATAGAGTCATCCAGATAATACATGGTCTAATTGTACTTTCTAACCTTTCCAAGACATGGCACACATGAATAATATTTTTCTGAAACAATGGACTAGAGGCTACACATCTTGGGGGCTCTGGCTGCCCTAGGTCCTACCTGTATTCCTGAGAGCTGAATGGATCAATATCTCATAATATCATACAAGTGTAGCCCATTTGCAGAATACCACTGTGTATGACACATCTTTGGGAAGCTCTGGCCAAGGTTATAGTCTTTTCTCATCTAAAGGAGGAATAATAATAAACCACTCAAAACTCTGGCAGCACTGAGCATTTTTCAGTCCTACAGCTGTCTAAAAGGAGTACACAGAGAGTCACATTACTTTGCTTGAATTTGTGCAGTAGCAGTTAGGATCAGAAAAAGCTAGCACAAAAGAAATGCAGTTAACATTTGTCTGAAAATTTCCTTCTAAAACAACTGAAGACAAATTAAGAACTTTCTTTGGGGCAACCCTTTCAGGCCTCCTCCCTCTATGGGAGCTTCTCTGTCTCTCAATAAATCCTGCTTTCTCACTTAAAAAAAAAAAAAAACAACGAACTCTCTTTAATACTTAGGCATCATATCAGTGTATGGCCAGATAAGACCGAGATGTGAAGCAGGCAATCTGGGCAGCACTTTATAGCATAGTACTGAACACAGTTGCTAAATGGACCAACTAAACAGGACAAGATAAAGATAAGCCCTTACCAACAACTTAATTAGGATGAATTGGTAAGTCACATGAGGGAGCCACATGAGTTATTTCAGTCTGTGATTTGGAATTTCTATGTATGTTGATCACATATATGTTAAACATAGCTCATTCAATGGGATAGACAAAACTTTTTCAAACGAGTTCCATCTTTGTTCTTCTAAAGTCTCAAGTTCAAAGAGTTCCATAAGGTAGAAATACAATAAGTTCACCTGAATAGTCACTGTTCTATACTCCAGTTATATACACTAGATGATCAGGACAGTGCCTGCAGAGGACAGTATCTCAAGTTCTTTGAAAGTGAGCCAACTGGTCCCTGGATACAGCATGGTAGACTTGGTAGAAGGCAAGGCTGACATAGTTCAGCCATATTGGTTACTAACATATTGAAATATCTCCATATTTATTTGTATGTAGTCATGTCCTGAGCCCCTGACCCTGTCATATGACCACTCTGCCACATAGCCCCTTTGCCAGGACCCTATCTCCCCAGAATCCACTAATCAAAGTGTTAATGCTCAGCACAGCCAGTGGCTGTTGAATATGTTCAATATCATCCATGAATGAAGATAACCACTACACCCACTCTTAAATGCTCACTAACCCTTCTGGCACCATCAACCCCTTGGTCCTAAGAGAGAATGGCATCTCTTGTTGTCAGATTTTGCCTTAAGTTCCCCAAACCAAAGTAAACACCTCTCTGACAGAACTAAACTGCTCAGTTTCTCACTAGGCTAGATGTCAGGCTTAGGGAAAAGAAAAGACTTCATAATCCATGGTCACAGCTTTGTCGGGGGACTTGACCTTCCCTTAAAGGTGAGAGACAAAAGTCATCTTGACCCTTAGCACAGCCAACAAAACCTGGTCACTTTCCCAGATTGGCCCTTCCTCATGAACCATTCATTTCATAGCACCTTCCAGGCACCTTCCCCATCCCCCATGATTCTAAAACTTATTTCTCAGGAGGCCAGGAATCTTCCTCGACACTTGACTCCAATGAGTGATTTGGAGTGATCCTGACCCTAGAATATGCAGCAACATCCAGAGTATCAGCCCCGCCAACTGCGGAGTCAAGAGCAGGCAGCACAGATTTGGGAGGGAGAAAAGAAGTTGCCATAGGGAAGAGGATGGGAGAGTGGTGGGGAGAAGGGTCATTCATGGTGCAAGAGTTCTGTTCATTCAGAGAGTCAAAAGAGAAACAGGAGCTGCATTTGGATAGGCAACAAGGCATCGTTCAGGGAAATAGGGGAAAGCCAAAGCAGAACTACTCACCAGGGCTGGTTATTGTCAGGAGATCAAGCTGCCGCTGTTGCTGCAAAAGAAAACACATTGTGAGAGCACTGATTTAAGCCAGAGCCAAACACGTGCTTAGCAGACCAGGGTGGACATGCAAAGAGGATGCTCAGATACACTACAAGATAAATTATACAGAATGTGGTGCTCACTCATAATTCTGCAGAGAAGTTTGGTACCCTAGAGACAAAGGAGAAGGGCTGGCCTTTTTGTTTGTCCTTAGAAGCATAGACAGTTGGAGCTAAGAGGGCTTTTGAGGTCTTCCAGTCAAACCTACACCATTCTTACAGAAAATGAGACCCTGAGAGGAATATGGTTTACCTAGAGCTGCAGAGAAAGTCCCTTTCCAGTCCCCAGTCACAGCCTCATTCCTCTCTACCAGATAGCTTTAAATTTCCCTTTGCTCACAATAGCTGTACTGGTTGAGTTTCTGATAAACTGGCAACCCTCTTTGCCATGGGTGCCTGTGTTACCATTACCTTCTAGATACTTTCTTCTAACCAAGATGCTTCTGGGTTGGTTTAATTCTTAAACCTGCTCAGCAAACAATTCTAATTACTGATGATCAAACCATTACTTCTCTAACTAAATCCTTATCCCTTTGTACTGCACAATATTCATACAAAATAATATTTGTTTAGTATACTAGGCTATATGGATGAGGCTACTGTGTCTGGAAGAAACTGGCCTTGGCTATTCCAAGAGGTGAGATGATCAATATCTTAAAGTCCTGTTCCCCATCACAGCACACCTATTGGGAAGATATGTCCTTGACTGGATGCTATGGAGACCTGAGTGTAGAGAAGTGGACATGGGAGGCAGCAATTGGGGCAATGGTGAGTTGCTCTCTTCAAGAGTCAAGTCAAGATTCCTTAAGCCCCAATCTTCCTCTTGACCTCTCTCTTTCTTACACTTGATTTTCTCCAAATAGTACTGGAAATCTATATTTTTGTGTTCTTTTTAAAATTTTATTTTAAAGATGTGGGGTACAGTTCAGGATTAGGTATACAAATGGTCATTGAACAGATAAAGTTTGGGCCTCCCTTAGGTCCCCACTTTGCCTGGTGTGAGATTAAGTACCCTTATTGATGTTGTGTGCCCCCACCTCCCTCCCCTGGCAGTTTCCCACTACTGCCAATCCCTTTATTATTATGATACATGTTCAGAGTCTCCTTATGAGTTAGAACAGGTACTCAGTTCTTTGTTTCTGTTTAGATCAATGAGTATTACACAGCCATAAAGAAGGACAAAATTATGGACTTCGCAGCAAACTGGATGGATTTGTTCTAAAAGGAGTCCAAGCAAACTCCACTTGGACAGTCATTGCTCCAGGATCACCCGGCATTTCATCCAGTGAAAGCTTTACCATATTTCACCACACCTCCATTTCCCCCTTTATCTTGCCTCTCTTCAAGAATGGCTTCCTAAAATTCTTCTTAAACAGTAAGGGGAAGGCAGGAACATTTTTTGAGTGCCAAATATGGGCCAGGCACAACACTAGGTACTTTGATGCATCATTTATTTTCATACTCTTGGCAATCCTACAGGGTGGATATTGTACAGGGGAAGGACAAGACATTTAGAGAGGAGAAATAATCTGTCCAGGACATCTTCATTAAAGAACAGGGCCAGGATTAGAATTTAGTTAGTTCCTGATTCTGACTCTACAATCCAAAATATGATAACGATTATAAATCATCTAGCATGTTGCCTGGTACTTAATGGGTTCTCAGTAAAAAAGAGCTATTTAGTATTAATATTCCTGTTATTGTAGAACATCTGATCCTTGCTTTATACACACTGGCTTTTCACTGTCTCTTCCCTTTTCATGAATTATGATATTCAGAGCTCAGAGGTCATTGAGTTTCACCTGCCACTAGTCAGGGGCCCTTTTTGCAATGTCCCAACCAGCTGTATAAGCTGCTTCTATTTCATCCCTTTTCTTGATAGAGAAGCCACTATTTAATTGGTTAGACAACTCTACTTTTAGCAGGGTGAAAATCTGCAAGCAAATGTCATCATCACTGTTTCTAGCTACCTCAGTCCACAACAATAATTTATGGATCTGAAGAAGGTGGTCTGTGTTGTGTTCTCTCCAGTCTAAATATTCCAAGAGCCTCTGTCCTTTCCTCCTAAAATCTGGTCTCAAAACTCCTTGTCTTTAGGATCACCCTTCTCCTCCACTTAACTTTGATCTGTCCCAGTCACAACCTCTTTAAGATCTCACTACCCCTAGATTCAGTGACTTCTCATGAGCCTAAAAGGAGGTCTGTATCCTTTCAGGGTCTTCTCAATCACACATGCTGTTTTCCTGCCAGCTCATAACTCATTCCAGTTGACATTTTCAAGCAAACAATGCAACTCCAAGATGTCACTAATCTACATAGTGAACACATCCTCACACTAAAATGAAACACACACCCACACACGTGGGCAGAAAAAATGCTGGAGCCAGATCATTTTCCTTCCCAAACACGGAACCAGGCTAGTAGGACAGTTGGCTCAACATGCCTTTGCTGAGGCCAACCTATGTGATCTTGGCACTTTCCTTCTACCTGTGTCTTTCTTTTTTCATAAACTTGACTTTGTGATAATTGCAGTTAGAGGAGATGGTCTATCTATCTGAAAAAGTGTCAATGTCTTAATTAAGAGGTATTGCAAAATGGTAACTCTGTGCCTGGGGTCCTGTGCAGAAAAAAGGGAAGAAAACTTGACAGAGTTAGACAGGCCTGGGCTTGTGTCCTGGCTCCTCTGTGTGGCTTTGTATAGCTTACTGTATCTCTGACCTCAAATTTCACAGCTCTAAAATAAGTGAGACTGAAATACCACCTGTGACTGTAAGTCAACGCTACCAGGTAGTGTACTTGTGGGCTCCCTCTTCT
Source organism: Carlito syrichta (assembly GCF_000164805.1). Taxonomy (NCBI): domain Eukaryota; kingdom Metazoa; phylum Chordata; class Mammalia; order Primates; family Tarsiidae; genus Carlito; species Carlito syrichta. The sequence continues at coordinate 160,006 of NW_007232725.1, read as the reverse complement.
GGTATACAGAGTTCCCTGAGAACCTGTAGACAGCATACTGGGGGCCCAAAGGACAGAGTCAGAATTTAAAAGGGACCATATTTTAAGCGATCCTCACTCACTGCAAATTTCTGTGCATATGTGAATCTTCCTCACTAGATAAAGAGTATCTTAAGGGCCTGCAACACATATTATTCATCTTAGTAAAATCAATACATGGCGCAGAGTATACCTCAGTATTTGCTGAACTCAACTGAACTAATCCCCAAATTCACATACATTATTATTTCAAACCTCCATGCCTTTGGTTATGCTGTCCTCTCTGTCTACCCTCTTGTAATCTTCCTGGAGCTCTCTCCTCACTTTTCAAGACTTCCATGAGGTCTTCTCTGAACATCACCTCCCAAACCTAACCTAGCCCACTTCTCTCCTTTCCTCAGAGCAAAATGAATATTTCACACTTTGTTCTTCCAATACAACTTGTAACATCTGCCTTCATTGTCTATTTCCTTGTCTGTCTTTCTTGTTAGGTTCTGACTCAAGGACAAGGGCATGTCATTTCATCTCTGGGCTCCCAGTGCCCAGAACAAAGGCCTGGGAGGAAGGCTTGATACCATTTAGCTCAAATGCTTCAACTATCATGTTACTACATCTGCAATGACCCTATTAATTAGGAATTAATCAGCATGGAAAATAAACAGTTTCTTTTCTTTTCCAAGACTTTTCCTCTGCTACATCTTTGGGGTTTCTTGCCTTTATGTTTTTGCTCCTGTCATATCTGTAGCCAGCAATATATATTGTCGATCTACTCACCTGGGAGAGCTTCTTTCCTTTACCCAGAGTTACTGTCTGTCCTGAACTTTTACAACTACTACCGTCTGTACCACCTCTGTGACGATAAATGAAAACTAACCTGGTAACAAGCCCATTTAACCTACAAATCACTGACATATGTGTGCACCACCTAGTGGCACAAACAGATAAGTGTAGGCTATTGTTTCAACCTGTAGCTCTTAAGATAGGACTGCAAAATCTGATGTTCTATATGTAAATGAAAACAAAGGTGTATGTTCCAGAATGACTCTGCAATAAATTTTAGCTAAAAAAAAAACTGGAATATTCAAACAATTCCCTGAAAGTCCTTAAAAAAAGGAAGGAATGAAATGAAAGTGAAAATTGCCCTCACTAGTCAACCTAGCTCAATCATTTGAGATTGCCAATGAAAACTGTGGCATTTGTAAAAATAAGGCACATGGTTTATGGAATTTGACCAATAATGTACAGTGAGTTGTACACAGATGGGGCATGTTGGACATATTGGGCACAAAGAATTACCTAATTATTACAATGAGTTACCAATGAGAGAGATGGTCTTTTAATATAGAGATAATGCATTAACTGCCTAGATGGTAGAATACACAATATTAGCTGAAGGAAATGAAGTATGCAAGGCAGGTGGCAGGTTTAATAGGTAGACAAGGCCTGCGGACTGTTGAACCACTAGCTGACCAAAAGCTAGTCTAGGGAAGGCAGAGAGAGCCTTTACTTGTGTGGTATTGGTACTGTGTGTGTGTGTGTGTGTGTGTGTGTGTGTGTGTGTGTGTGTGTGTGTGTGTATGTGTGTGTGTGTTTGGGGTGGGGAAGAAGATATTCTTCTTAGGCAAAGGAATTCCAGCTTAGTTGGAGGGGAATGTGTCCAAGGGTGCCCGTGTGGCATTCCATGGACTCCTGAAGGAGTGTGATTATGCCATGTTGGGTCAATCAGGAGTTGATATGTGGACTCCTGGCTATGTATGAGCCCTGTATCCAGCTTTCCCTGGTGAAACATGGTGCCCTGTAGACATTCAGAAGAAACCGATTTCTGTGCTTAGCCACCATGTGGTGAATGTTGGGTATAATACCACAAAGACAATGGAGGGTGGGGATTCTAAGGTCAACAGGAGTAACCCCTGATACGGCTAACCAGAGAGTGCCAGACTATCGATAGTTGAGGCTTAAGGAATTGTCTATCAGCATCCTTGCTCCAGGAGTTGTCCAGGGTTCTCCCACGCATCCAGTGGATGCTGTTTTGTTAGTACAATGTCACACCATCTCTGGTCACAATGTACTGCCCCAAGGGTGGAAGTCCTGAAAGCTAGGCTAATTAGATACCTTACCCAGGAATTTTGGATTCTTTACAGGTTCAGTTGTTCTCAATGAAAACTATAGTTATTCTAAGTTAAACAACCTATCTTTAAAGTGTTTGTAATTATGAAAATAACACATGCTTATATTTGTCATTTTCCAAATTTTTGGAAAATGCAGAATAAAAGTAAAAAAAAACAAACCTACTTTGAGTCAACTGCAACCAGGAACTGGGACTATTTCAGGAAATTTAGAGTAAAAGTAAAAATTAATGAAATCCTACCACTGAAAGAGAACCATAGTTAATATTTTGGCATATTTTCTTGTCATTTTTCTCATTGTGTATACATATTTAATGAGACTGTATTTATACATAATAAATGAAGTACATTCTAATCTTGTGCAACATTATGTTAGTATTGTTTTTTTGTTCCAGGCTGAGTCTTTGTATTGAAGTAGGAGAAGATAAGTTACATATATTTATGGTCATAACTAATATATTTGATCTTATAACTGCTATTTTGTTTCTAATCTTTTTCTTTTCAGGGAAAGAAGCATTAATCAACAAGACACCAATAGGATACCACTTGGTTATTTTGTCACAAGGAGGCAGTTTGAAAAGCCCAGCCAGCCACTGCAGCAATATACATAAAGGCTTCTGAATCTGGGGTACTCATAGGCAATATTCAACTTGGAAGATACTCTTCTTTAAATATCTGAAGCCCCTATGGCTGCAGTTACAGAAAGCATTTTGAAGAAAGAGCATTGGACTCAAAATCAGACAGATAAAGGTGTGAATTCTGATTCTATAACCTCTGTGCTGCTATTCTAAGCATGTTACTTAAGCTAGCTGGCAATTAGGTACTCATCCATAAAAAGAGAGTACACCAACCTCCAGGAGCCTCACAGAAAAGAGAAGCAAAGAAAAAAAGGAAGAGTCACTCTAACTGGGGAGGGAGAACAGGCAGAGTAGGGAAGAGTTCTAACTCTTGCTACCTCAGGCTAAGCATTTGGGCTTCTTGCTATCTATCTGATATCTAATATTTTACAATCGCCTTTTAACTCTCTTCAAGCTTCTAGTCTTGCCTCCTGTAGTTAATCCTCCACCTTGTAGCTAGGATGAGCTTTCTAGAATGCATATCTTAAAACTCATCAGGGCTTCTATAGGATAAAGTCTTGCCTTTTAGAGGCTATTGGAAGACTTACAAAACCTGGTCTCTGCCTTCTGTCTCTTGTCCTCTCCGATTCTGAGCGCCAGCCACGATGAACAACTTCTGGTGTTTAAATTTGCTGTGCTTTCGTCTCTGGGCCTTTGAGCATGTTGTTCCGCTTACTTGGAACAACCACCTCATACCCAAATGAGCGAGGAATTGCCTAACTACTTTCTACTTGTTATTCATCTCCTAACTCACATGCCACCTCTTCTGTAAAGCCTTTGTTGATCTTGCAAGGCTGGGTTGGATCTTGTCCTTGGCCCCCTGTCCTTCCCCATCAGAGCACCATCACATTGTATTTCCATGGCCTGCTTTACTCCTGTATCCTCTCTGCCAGTTGTGTGCGCTCCCTGAAGGCAAAGGTTGTACCCTCTTTATTTATTTCCTTCCAGGGACTAACCTAGCACCTGATGACTTCTGATAACTTGTTACCAAGATGGCAGCTAGACAGGTTCCCACTGAATTGGTCACCAGAAGAGGTCTTTAGTTTTAGCCCCTTCTCTCCCAATAGACATGCATGCACATATAACATTCATGCACTGCCCCAGTGATTTTTCCGAACATCCTCTCTGTTTCTGTCTTGGGAACCCAGAGACTGGGCCACAGAGAATTTGGCCTTCTTCACTGGATGGGTAATTATGAGACTATGGTTAAAAATGGACTTTTCATTTTGGTCACGACTGCATTGCAATTGTCTCCCAGAATGAGAAGGGACGTGGTGTTCTGGGAGCTCAGTGGCTGGTTTGATGTGTGGGGTTCTGCGTGGTAGAAGAGAATAGTCACTGATTATGTGTTCTGTTTTGCTTTCTGTGTTTCGTGCAAGATAGCTATTTGGGGAAAAGTCAGTCTTTCACGGCATAGACTGGAGATTATTTAAACAAGAGCACCAGTAATTCCCGTGCATTACCCTGTCACTGCAGAAGCCAGCTGTCATGGGGAGGACCTGGGGATCAACACCCTCCAGAAACAGGGGTCACAGGGTCATAGGCAAACATTTGTCTTCAGGGCTCAAGACCCTTCCTTTCCTGTAACCCTTCACTTTCCTGCTCAGTTCTTTCCTTCTCCCAGCCATAGTCACTTTCTAGGAATCTGGAGATCCCATGCCCCCTCCCTGCCCTGTCCCCAAGTACAGCCTGCTCCCTAGAATACATTTCATGTGCCACTGGCCTCTGTAAACTTACTGCTTCAAATTTCTCTTACTCCAATATAGCTTCCTCACTGACTACAGGATTGATCACTCTAAAATTAAATTTGCTCCTTTCTTCAAATAAGCTAGAGAGTCCCATTGAATATTTTTTAAAGACTAGATTCCTTAACTTGGCATTAAAGGAGGGTGCCAAAAATCTCCCCGAGTTATATGTTATTTGAAAAAGCGATTTTTACATCACAATATAACCTCATATTTGGAAAACAAACAAAAAGTACCTAATATTTCAGAATGAAACTTCAGACAATAAAGATGGGCCTAATTAGGAAATTATGACAGTCAGCATGATATGTAGAAGACAGACTCTCACTGGCAGGAGGAAGGAGCCAGTCATCTCTACCAGAAAAAAGCAGGGATCATAAGAATCTGGGAAACACTGTATCAAGCTCTGAGTTCATGCCTACCCTCCACTGAAGTAGGACACTGGCCTTCTATATTTCTGACCATTCTGTACAGTACCACCTTACCTGCTCCTAGTCTTGGCTCCTGTCCTTGACAAGGCCTTATTTCCACCTTTTCTTATACAGAACTCACCAAATGATGGGCAAAACAGCTGTCCCAGATAGTACATTGCCTTTACGCCACACTCTCCATTTATTTATTTATTCATTTATTTATTAATTCAACAAATATCAAAAGCAGCATTTGCTATTGAGGTACCAGGCATCTTGCTGGAGAGAGCGTAAGAAAGACACAGTCCCTGGCCTCAAAAAGCTAGCTAATAGTGAAGTGGGGAAGACAGACATATTAAACAAACAATCATACAATATGAATTGGTTTCAATTATGGTAAGTGCTCCCAAGAAAAATAAGGGGAAAAGTATCATGACCACTGTTTAAAACATCCCCCAACCCTCCCCCTTGCCCACTGGCTGATATTTGGATGCCATCCCCAAGCATCCCTGAACCCCACCATATTCTAGGGAAACCTGAGTAGTGGCTCAGGCTTGTCCTCCCTTTCTAGCACCTACTCCCATCAGAATAATTTTGTTAAAAAATGCATTGTCCTTTTACTCGGGGAGAAGGTGAACATCACTCAAGGCTGAAATAAAATCCTACAACCAGGGGTTAAATCCAGCGGGAAGCAGAGTTGGGTAGCACACAAAACCTGGGGCTGCACATGTAAGATTGCTTCAATATATTTTGCAGAGTAGTTTCTGCTTCTGTAGCTTTCTGTTATTGAAAAAAATCAGGCATGCAAGGTCTTTCATCCCCAGGGCAACTTAAAGGAGTATCTTTGTACAACCTCTGGCGGCCTGCACAAAAGCAGGGCAAATGGAAATGGAGAGGAGCACACACAGCTACAAGTAGAATTAATAGCTGTGGTGGCTATTCTACTTTGCAAGTAGAATTAATAGCTGTGGTGGCTAAATTAACTGCCATTTGCTGAGCACTTAGTATGTGCCCATCCTCATAACAACCCTTTGAGGCAGGCATTGTTGCCACGTTTTCCAAATGAAAAAACTAAGGCTTGAGAGGTTAAGTTACTTGCCTAAGGTCACAGCTGCTAAGTGATAGAACCTAGATTCAAACACATACTGTTTGTCCCTGAAGCCTATGCTCAGTTAGTTGTGAAAGCAGTTAGATGCGGGGCGGGAGATGAAAAAAATCTTGGTTGATTCCCAGTTTTTAGACAGAGGAGCAGCGTAGCTGCAGTAGGGGACACCACATATCACATATCTGGAGCAGGCTCTGTACAAGGGAGTAAAAGAAGCTACCACTCAATTGTGATCTTCTGTGCTTTTCCTTCACAGTGCTCATCGTTTGAAAGTCTCTATTTACTCATGTTTATATTTGATTAATGCTCTTCCCACTACATTCTAAGCTCTACAACAGAAAATTCAGTGTTTCAGTCTCCTGGCAGAGTGGACTCTGTCTAAATATGTGATATGAGTGAATACAGAAGCCTCAATCGGGTTCCTAAAGAGGAATGGATAAACAGCTGAAACTCTCCCTCCTGTTGAAAAGAAATACACTTGCCCTATCCTTAAACACTCAGGTGTGGGCTTGTGCTAGAGGACCTTTCCTTTCTCCACTCTGGAGAAAAGACCCAGATATCAAGAAACAGGAAAAGGAAGGCTGTTTCAGTCACGTGTCAGAAGATTACACACCAGGCACTAATTGTTTTTTTCCCATCCTCTGCTCTAGCCATAAGAGACCATGTAGGGACAGATGTGGTATCTGAAGTGACAATGGGTGGAGCTCAAGGCTGACAAATGCCTACACAGTGCACCCATGGGGCCCATTGCATTTAGGTATGGTTCTATAGTGTGTCTCGTGTTACAGCTAGGTGTTTATATTTGTCTTTTTTCTTCCCTCCTCTACCTCTTCTTTCTCCATCTCCCATCCTCTGCCTTCTTTTCCAGCATCAGGAATGGAATATTTTTCATGCATCTATAATTTTCCCATGACTATGCCCTGATAGAGCCTTGAAGTTTGTTGCAAATGTGATGTTTTGGTTTATTTCCAGAGAACAGTCTATGAATATACATTATTTTTATACATTTTGAATAAGGCATAACATTTATTTTGTGGCATCAAACTTTAGCATTAAAAAGATACGCCTTTTATAATTTCATATACTACTTTAAAGCTGTGATTACTTTTTATCCTTACAGATGTCAAGATCCAGAATAAGTACGGCTATCCCATAACACAGACTGCTGGGATATCAGAGCAAGGAGAGCAACTACCCAATTACCTTATTTTAAAGAAAAGTAAACTGAGGCCACAGAAGAGAGGAAACCTGTTCAAAGTCTCTTGCCACATTGGTCTGTACCGTTTACTCACCTATAGTCTTCAATAGAGTGGACAAAAGAGATTTATGTCTATATCTTAGGGCCTAGAAAACCACAAGTGCCCAGAAAAAAAATGTTAAGAAAAGCAAACTAGTGGGTGGAGAAGTATAGGCAAGGGAAGAATTTAGTTAGCAATTTGTTCTGAGATCCAATGTTACATTATTAATTTGATTCAAGTGGTTTTAAATGAGGAGTTACAAAGAGGGTTTCCATTTCATTTTTTACTGAGGAAGTAGGGCAAGCTTTTTTTTTTTTTTTTTGAGTTGGAGTCTCACTCCGTCATCCAGACTGGAGTGCAGTGGCCGCTCCCGGTCACCGCAGCCTCGACCTGCTGGGCTCCGGCAATCCTTCCGCCTCAGCCTTCCAAGTAGCTGCAACTACAGGCACGCGCTACCACGCCCGGCTGATTTTTGATTTATTGTAGAGATGAGGTCTCGCCAAGTTGCCCAGGCGGGTCTCGAACCTGTGGGCTCAGGCAATCCACTCACCTCAGCCTCCCAAAGGCGTGGGATTACAGGCTGAGCCACCGAGCCCAGTCAGGGCAAGCTTTTAAAAAAGAATAAAAGGAAGAAACCTCATCGATGATGAGGCCCTAGCTACCGTCTGTCTCTGGGACTAGGTCTATTTATGCTTGCCAACAGTTATTAAGACTATCAGGGCATCTCCCTGAAATACTGCATTCTGTTTGTTTCTTTATATATTTGGTTATTTAATATATAATATACCATTTTCAAAAAAGAATTTGAAGAATCTTACAATAAAAGAGATACAACAAAACAAAGCCCACACAAGTAAAGATTTAAAAATTACAGGAGAAATTAGATAATACTAGGTGTAAGGTCATAACTCACAAGTCATATCTTTAGGGTCCTTTGAAGGGTATGTTGAGGTCTGTAGGGTGGTCAGACTTACCCCTACTCATCCGGTGACACACAAGCAGACCAGACTCCCATGCTGCTTTTGAATACAGATTAAGAGCATAGGGACAGGTGAAATGTAGCAGTGAGCGTGATGGGACCAGAATCAGAATTCTCAAGTCTGGGTCATTGATCAGAGCAAAAAACAAACCGTAGGACAAGTCCTAGTTTACACACTCAAGAGTTGTAGAGCCCTTGAACAAATATCTTCAACCATATCTCATTTCCACATCTCCAAAATGGGGATAGGAAGTTTTAAAATTGGAATGTAACTTCATTCAGAAGTTTTATATTATAATAAATATTAGATGGGATATAATATAAAATTCTCTTTCTAAAGATAAAACAATAAAAATGAAGCTTCAGTTTTTTTAGAGTATTAAGGTCATTCTCTACTTAGGTGGAAGAGTTCGGAGGCTGTGAATTCTAAAAAGATTCCATCACACTGAAATAAGTGTTCACTAAAGTCTTTTTTGTTCCCATTCTCCAGATTTAACAAGTGTGCAAAGTAGTTCACAACAGTTCCACAAAGAACTGTGGTAAGGACAGAATGAAATGATAGATCAGAATCACTGGGAAGCCAGAAGCTGTGTGTTCTGGCTCCAGCTTTTGCCACTACTTGCTGTATGAGCCAACAATTTACCTTCTCTGAACCTGTCTCCACCATATAAGTGACCACAGACAAGTCAGTTAAATACTCTAAAATGGGCTTAACAAAACCTACCTAATAATGAAGCAGTTAGCCTAGTGCTTGATACACAACCCTTCTGTAAATGGTACATAGTCTGGTAAGACTCTTTTTTTTTTTTTTTTTTTTTTTTTTAATTTCAAGACCCTTTGCTTGGAAAGCCTTTCCTCCCCTCTTCCTTCATAAACGACTTCTCTCATATGTTATCACCCTCTGGAAGCTGCCCCTGCTCTCTCAGACTCCCCAAGGCTCTCTTAGCACCTTGTGTTACCCTTGGCCACAGATGCTGTCACTGTGTGTTGCAATTATCTGTCTGAGTCATCTGACTGTGAGTTTTTGCAGGCAAGGACACTGTGTGATTCAGACTGGTATATCCAGCTCCTACCACTGTACTTGGCACATAGCAGGTCCTCAGTCATGTTTGCTGAATTGCACGAAACTGTGGAGTTCCTGTGAGAAATATCATGACATTCAGAATAAAACTCTGGCACTGAAAGTGATGCAACATTAATCTGTGTTCCTGCCCAGCCAGAGTAATGCCTTAACACGATGTCAGAATTATATATACTGCAAGAAGTAAATGTGCCAGGCCATAAAAGTCTATTTTCTACATTTGACTGGCTCTCATGGATGTCCCATTCCATGCTGATTGACCACGACTTTCCACAAGAAATTGCCAGCTTGATTGTGGGGAAAGAATCCAGATCTAATTGTTCTTTGTAAGCCTAGGACAGAAGGTATTGTTGCTTGAAAAATGGAACTGTCTAAATTAATTTTCCTGAAACAAACATCTTTGCCAAATAAAAGCAATGCATAATAACAACCCATAATTAAAAGCAAAATGATACCTTTTGTTATGTGGGGAAAGCAAATGTGTTCACCATAAAAAAAGACCAAAATGTTATTTTCTTGGAACTTCAGGAACATGTCTTGAAGTCTGTTGAGGGGAGTGAGTATATGAGTGTGTGAGACTGTGTGAGCCTGCTTGCATTTAGGAGTAGAGTGGGGTGGGGGAGATCTCTTTCTGTTTTTCTTTTCTTTTTTTGCTATTGAAAAAGAAGCTTTGAAAAACAAGCATCGTTTATCTCTGATTTCTCAACAATATAGCCAAAATAATCTAAAATTCCATTACACCTTTTTTTTTTTTTCAGTTGGAGTCTCACTCTGTCGCCCAGATTGGAGTGCAGTGGCCGCTCCCAGCCACCGCAGCCTCAACCTGCTGGGCTCTGGCAATCCTTTCGCCTCAGTCTTCCAAGTAGTTGGAATTACAGTCATGCGCTACCACGCCCGGCTGATTTTTTGATTTTTTTATTGTAGAGATGAGGTCACGCTACCCAGGCGGGTCTCGAACCCGCGGGCTCAGGCAATCCACTCACCTCAGCCTCCCAAAGGCGCGGGATTACAGGCTGAGTCACTGAGCCTGGCTCCATTACACTTTTAATAAATGAAATGGGGAAAGTGTGGGGAGTTAACATTTACTGAACTGCCTTATTTTCTCTTGCCTAATTTTCCTAACATATTTAAATTTATTTCAATTATATATGTAATATGTGTGTGTGTGTGTGTATGTGTGTGTGTATGTGTGTGTATCTTTGTAAACTGACAAATCCTTTCTAGAAAAAAGTTAAGATGTAAAAAATGTATATTGAACATTTACAATGCAACAGATGTTCTATTTATATTTATTCATTTTACCCTCACAGCATTATCATAATGCAGTTATGTAACCCCATTGCAGAGATGAAGAAACTGGAGCTCAGAGAAGTTAATTGCCCAAAGTCACATAGCTAGAAAATGATGGAGCCAAGATTTAAACTGAGTTTTTGACTATAAAGCCCATGCTCTTAAAAATACTATTTCCATACTATATAGTATTATTAAATAATAATAACAATAATATCAAAAGAAAAATACATACAAAATCTCAATATGCCAACAGCTATCTTCAATTTTTCCATGCTGTTTTCTAGTCTTTTTCTAAGAATCTGCTTGAAACACATAAGCGATAATTACATATTTAAATCAAAGATATAATCATGAAATATATATAATATATTTATAATATAAATATAAGATAACTTTTTTATTCTGTTATTTTTAGTTTATATTTTATTATAGGAAGTTTTCCAATACTATTACCTAGTCATTGTGAACATTATTTTAATGATTTTATGATGTCCTATTTATTAAAAGTGCATGCTTTACTTAAATACAGATGTTTAGACTATTATTATTTTGCTATTACAATGGCACTACAATAAACATCTTCCCAAATAAAATTCTTTCCTTCATTTGTATTACATTATTTTTCTGGGATGAATACCCATGAGTGGAATTACTAGGCCTGAAAGTATGTACCTTTTTATTACTCTTGATGCATTTTGCCAAATTGCTTTTCAATAGGATCATTCCAATTTACACTTCCATGTATAGTGTGTGAGATAAAGATTTTTCTGTAGCCTTACTGGCATGTGGGATCATAACTTAAAAATTTTTGTTAATATAATAGGTATCATATGGTATCTGACTATTGTTTATATTCTTTTTTTAAAGGATGATTTAGTGGGTTTGAATTCATTTTCATTATCTTGTTCATTCATTATATTCCACATAGTGAGAGCTAACTTTTCACATTTATCTATTGGGCATTAAGGTTTTAGCTCTGTTTGCATTTTAAACTCTCAGGAGATAACAACTCTCTTGTTCTCAGCTTACCATCTTTGGTGGTACTGGAAATACCTACTTGGATCTGATTTGGCACCAAATGAAACACTTTCTCTAAATAACAAGGACCCTTTCAAAGTTTCTAGTCAAAGAATCCCAGTGAAAGTTGGGAAATGTACATCTAGCCAGTGTTAATGTAGTCCCACTGGGGGTTAAGGATGCTCTGATCTCCTCTCCTTTCCTTTTAGCCCTCCTGAGGATCAATGATCTCACTTCTCACAAAGCATGAGGAGTTCTACACTTCCATGGCACTGATTGGGCTACTGTGTAAGAGGTAGGCCCCTTTCTCATGATTTCTTTAGATTCTCTGATTCCAAGATGCTGCAGGGAACAGAAGGGTTCTGGAACTTAGGAAGAGATATTCTTCTTATGCTCAGAGAAAGCCAGGCAAGATCTCCCATGAGGCCTTGAGGAAAGGAAGTCACGTTGGCTTTACCTCCTAGCCAAAAGGAGATCTCTCAAAACACAGAACCCACTGGTTTTAGGTGTTTTTATTTGTTTGGTTGGGGAGTTTTTTTCTTTTTTTCCAAGTTGTTGCCCAATATCTGGATATGTTTCCCTCCAAGAACTTGAGGAAAACATTTGTTTTAAGTTAGGATCTAGGTGTTCAGGACCCTAAGTAGCAGCTGTCTACTCCCTATCAATAAATAACATTGGGTACTTCATTTTGATGCTTCCAAAAAATAGCAGACACTCAATCAGCCATAGATGCACATTGCTTAGCACCTATTGTAACACAGCTTTGTGCCAAGTTCTGGGGTAGGGTGGCAGGTGGGCACAGATTAACATTTACTTGGGTTAGGCACTTAACTTATATTGGTTCACTTAAGCGCCACAATATTATGAGATATGGTTTCATAATTCCATTTTATAGATGAAGAAATTGAGGTTCAGGAGTATAAAGAAATTTATCCATGATCACATAACTTTAAGTTGGTCTCCCTGTTGTTTCAATTCCCTCAATTTATTCTTAATCATAAAACAAGAGTAAAATTTCTAAAATGCAAATTTGACATTCAAAAATTCAAAAATGAGTCTGGGTGCAGTGGCTCACACCTGTAATCCCAGCACTCTGGAAAGCCAAGGCAGGAGGATTGTTTGAGCCCAGAAGTTTGAGGCCAACCTGGGCAACATAGTGAGACTTTGTCTTGTTACAAAAACTTGAAAAAAATTAACGGTAGCATGTGCCTGTAAGTAGCATGTGCCTGCAGTCCCAGCTACATGGGAAGCTGAGGTGGAAGGACTGCCTGAGCCCAGGGGGTCAAGGTTGCAGGGAGCAGAGACCGTGTCATTGTCCTCCAGCCTGGGCGACAAGAATGAGACCCAAGCTCATAAAAAGAAATTCATAAATGCTAATCTCCATTGACAAAATACCACCTAACCTACATAATGTGATCATGTTTCCCCTGCCTGCCTCTGCAGCCTCCAAGCTCCACTACTCACTGACCTCCTTTATTCCTGAGTACACCATGCTTTCTTCTTGCTTCTATGTCTTCTTTTGTAAGAAAAATTTCATATATTTTTATTTTTAAATATTCTTCCTTAGTTTTATTAAAGCATAATTGACAAATACAAATTGCATATATTTGCAATGTATATGATGTTTTAATACATGAATATGTTGTGAAATGATTGAATTAAGCTAATTAACATATCTACTCCTCACATACTTATGATTTATGTGGTGAGAACATTTAAGATCGATTTTTTAAGCAATGTTTAAGTACAACTATCGTCACTCTACTATACAATAGATCTCCAGAACTTACTCCATCTGTTTAGCGGAAACTGGACTCCATGACCAACATGTCCCTACCCCTCACCCCCCGTCCCATCCCCTGACAATTACTGTTCTACTCTCTGTTTCTATGAGTTTAAATTTTTTATATTCCAGATGTAAATGAGATCATGTAGTAATTGTCTTTCTGTGCCTGGCTTATTTTACTTAGCATAAAGTCCTTTAAGTTAATCTAAGTTGTTACAAATCACAGGATTTCCTTCTTTTTAAAGGACAAATAGTATTCCGTTAATATAACATCTTAAACATTTATCAACATTTGTTGATAAACAGTTAGTTTGATTGCATATCTTGGCTACTATGAACAATGCCACAATGAATATGAAAATGCAGATAACTCTTTAACATACAGATTTCATTTTCTTTGGATATATACCCAGAAGTGGGATATATGAAAGTTCTATTGTTAATTTTTTGAGAAGCTTCCATACTGTTTTCCATAATGACTGTACCAATACACTCCCACCAACAGTGTACAAGGATTCCTCTTTATCCACATCCTCACTAATACTTATTATCTTTTGTCTTTTTTGCCATTCTAGCAAGCGTGGTCCTCCATATCTTTTTATATATTGTTCCCTTTGCCTACCACAATCCTTTCTTGGCTAGATACCTCCCACTCCTTTTTCAAATCTCAGTGACACAAGATTTCATACATCTGAAGTAATTATGAAGTGCCAAGATTACAAGGTAATGGAAGGTTACTTCCATCTGTAAGCCTTCTCTGGTGCCCCCTAGATTGGTTTAGATGCCATTTTTCTGTACATGTATTCTCCTTACCATCCTATAATTATCTATATATTTCCTCACTGAATTGTGAGATTCTTGAAGGTGAGAACTGTGTTCCATTCACCATTTACCACTGTAGCCCCAGCAACTAATCATAGTGTGTGGACCAGTAATATACTTGAGGAAATTAATAAATGAGCAGACTCAGAAGAGACTAAGGAATTGGCAAATAGCTGGTGGCTTAAGAGGTCAGGGATTTTTAATTGCTCTTTTCTGCAGCTATTGAGAGTTGTTGAATATTACTTAGAGATGCTTATTATTTCTGCCCAGCTTTCATTGGATGACTGGTGGAAAAAACAATAAAAAGAAGGTCTACCAAAAAACAAAGAGGAAGGCATTATTTGTAGTTGATCAAGCCCTTGTATTCCCAGTTATAGTCTCCCAGAAAGCCTTCCTGCTCCAGGTGGGCTACTCTACAGGCATTCTACAGAGAACAAAGTGTGGGCTTTGCAGTCATATCCTGGCTTGATTCCTGGCTCTGCCTTTATCTAGCTCTAACTTTCTAGGAGCTACCATTGGATGAATGCCTATTGTTTGTCAGGCACCGTACTTTGTGCTTTATATATTCTACCTCAAATCTCTAATTTCTTGTTAACAAATCTGAATTGTAGGTATTACTCTACTTATGCAGATAAAGAAATGAAGCTCTAAGAGTTTCAGTTACTTTTTCACAGGTAGCTTAAGCTAAAAAGTTCCAGTTCAGGGATTCAAACTTGAGTCTGATTGTTTCCAGAGCCTAAACTTTTATTTTATTACTTCACACCTCCCTGATTTTCATAGCCTTCTACTATGAACCCACAGTAGGTGATAAAGAAAATATAATGAATTATTTGCATTCTTTTTATGAGACAATGCACTATCTCTGAATCAAACCTTTCCTTCCCTGAGCCAGCTCCCATGTGTGGGCAGATGGCAGATGGTGACAATTGTCCACTGCTTTCCTGAATATTGCATTTGTATCCTATTCAAAAGCCACACTTACAAAGATGTGTCTGTGGATATAAATGGAGCAGAGAATACAGGACATGCTTTTCTTCATCTGCCTATTGTGTCCCTAAATGTGTCGATATTTTTCACTGCTAGTAGAGCACTGCATTGGATCCCCCCTTGTCTCTGCTCCAATGACTTTGTAATTACCAGGCTAGCAAGAATTCAGGAACTGGCCCCCTATGGAGAGAGAGCACTGGCCCCAGTACTTACATCAGTTGAAAGAAGAAAGAGGTCCTTGTACTGAAATGGATGTATCAATAGCTTTCTTAACCAGGTATGTGTGTGTGTGTGTGTGTGTGTGTGTGTGTGTGTGTGGTATACAAGTAGAGAGTGAAAATGAGGGAATGAGAGAGAGAGAGAGGGCAGAGAAAGAGAGAGAGAAAGAGAGAAAGAGAGAGAGAGAGAAAGAGAGAGAGAGAAAGATATCAAGACTCACAAATGACAGAAAGAGAGAAAGGTAGAGAAAAAGTCAAAAAAGCAACAGGGGAAAGGAAAGAGAATAAGACCCAACTCTAGCTCAGGTTTGGCAAATTGCAGCCTACTGGCCAAATCTGGCTTGCTGCCTGTTTCTGTATAGCCCACAGCTAAATGTGGCAATGAATATTTTAATTGATATCAAATTTAAAAATCATATTTTGTGACCTCTGAAATTCAAATTTCAGTGTCCATAAATAAAGTTTTATTGGAACACAGTCACACTTATTCATTTACATGCTATCTATGCCTACTTTTGTATTACAAAGGCAGACTTGAGTAGTTGTAGCAGGGATTGTGTGGCTTGTAAAGTTTAAAATATTCACTCTATTGTCTTTTACAGAGAAAGTTTGCTAATCTCCAGATTTACTCCAAACTCCTAATCCAACAGCTAGTTTAAAGGCAGAGGTTATATGCACGTTATTCAAATCTATATCTCTGGGGCCCAGCACAAGGTCTAACACCAGGACTAGCTACATAATTTGTTGGGCCCTGTGCAAAATGAAAATGCAGAGCCCTTATTTTAAAAAGAAAACAAAACCATTAAAGGTGTAAAGTAGAAAGCCCTTTCCTTTCTTCTGTTGTGTCTCTCAATCTGTCATGATATTTTATATTTTTTATTTAATGTTTTGCTCCCTTGGGCATGGAGATAGTTGCAGGATAAGTACACACCATCACAAGTGCCCTGGGCACATGACCCACTGGCTGCTGGTTAGCTCCACCCCCCAACACTTGTCAGATGCCAAACAGGGGAACAGGGAAGTCAAGGCAGATAGCTCCCATTTCCACAGTGGAATGCGCTAGGTACTTGACCGAGGAAGGCCAGCTGCTGAATTGTCCTCAGAACACACTCTGGCACTGTCATCCTGAAGGGACAATGGCTGGGTGGGGCCCGAGACACCAGTAGATGAGGGAGCAGGTGACCAAGAATCCTGCCTGAGGAAGTGAGGCGGTAGTGGGAAGTGGAATTGTGCATTCACCGAGGCTCCAAGATCCTGGTGCATGCTTTATTGCCCATAAGATTTTGCTGGTAAGATACAAATTCAAAGGCAAAATTGCTAAGTTTTAAGACAGAAACCACAGAGCATTAAATCCCAAGTGCAGGGTCCTTCTGAGTGTGGGGTCCTGTACCACTGCACTGGGTGCACACCCAGAAAGCCAGCCTTGACTAGCACATGTTAGAGACTGAGAAATTGTTGCTTTAAGAATGTTTTTGTCTGAGACTACATGCCATAGAGGAAAAGTACCTGGAAGCCCAGTTCCACCACGTGTGCACCTGGGGAGTGGTGAATATCCCAGTGTGACAAGGGTGTAGAGGACCAGAATGAGGTGTGGGACATGGTCCTATCAAAGTCATACTACAGAGTCTTCTGTGTCCTACTTTTGTGTCCTTGTCTTTTATTCCTGAGACAATGAAAAGTCACTGAAGGGTATAGTAATGGAGAGAGACACCCTGCTCATATGTGCTCTTGGCCATGAAGTAACCTGTTTATAGAGAGTGAGAATGGCACAGTGTAGCCAGCTTATTCCCACTGAGGGGGTAAGCACAGGGCTAGGTGAGTGGGAACTAATATTTGTAGGTAGTCTACCATGGCCCAGGTCTATGTGAGGAGTTTTTTGTCCCTAATACAGCAACCTCATGGGAGAAGCAATATAAAACCTGTTTTATTGACGAGGATTGAGGTTCAGAGAATTTAGGAGTCTCTGAAGATGACACAGTTAGCAAGGAGGCTGAGTCAGTATCTTGCCCTGGGTCTACCTAACACCCTAACTGATGCCCCACTCTGATTTTCAAAGTCCAAGCAGGCAGGCCAGAGCCATCCATTTTTTAGGGACAAGCTACAGCTCTTGTTAAAAGTCTCCTGAACCTTTAGTTAGAAGTGGCCACTACTTTCATTTTGCCCCAACTGGCTCTATTTTTGTTGAAATTACCAGCATCTGTAACTGTGCACTTCTTGAGGACCTATACCCTCCCTAGGGCCTGGCATAGGGCCTAGTGCAGAGTAGATGAGTAGTCCCTGTTTGCAGAATGAAGGAGCAAATTAATGACCAGTCTGGGACCTCTCTAATTCCTCTTGGAGTCCATGACCCTCTTAACTGGAAGCCAGAGCCAATAGCAACCCTTGCAGTTTTTAGGAGAAGGCATGCTGAGGGTGAGGGCTGTGTGGGCGACACACAGTTCTAGCATTAGAACCAAATTTACTGCAAATAGTGCCCATAAACAGCACAAGCTACTCAGTTAAGCTAATTTATGTTCACACCAGGGCCGTCCTAGCCCCCAAAGCCCAGAGCTCTTTACAATTCCAAAATGATTAAAAGCATCACACAAACCCATATTTCCCATTTTTATTAAAAGCACTAAAGCGGGCAGTGCTCTCTGCATGCCAATGGGGAACTACTTCTCGACCCAGGGAGAAAAGTCTCTCCTCAGATGGCCAAGGTAGACTCCTCCACATCCCATTCTGGGCCTCCTTCCTCCTTCTGCCTCTAAACCGCACTGTCCTTTTGTCCATTAAAGGGGTTCTGCCTCTCCCCACTTCCCCCACATTACTCTACCAAGCCCTCCTTTGCTCAGATTTTTAGTTAGAGATACACTCCTACTTACCATCTTTAAAGGTTTCCCTGTCCAAACTCCTTAGCTTGACATCCAAGGCCCTTCCTAGAATGGCACAAACTTCCTTTCCACTCACAAGTTTCATTTTTCTGACAGAGACAGTCATGTTTCCAAAATAGCCAGGAATTTTTTTTCTGAACCTTTGGTCATGGTCTCTTCCCTGGGTCTAGAATGACTTTCCTTCTTTTCTCCACTTGTCAAATATCTATTCTTATCATTTAAGATCTAACTCAGTATTCATCTCTCCTCTAAAGCATTCCAAGACTTTCTCAGGCTGATTTAGTTATTCCTCCTTTCTCTACATAAGTCTGTACAAATGCGTGCAATATTAAATTGTGTACTTTTATGTATCTGTCTCTACCAATGTGAGTTTCAAGCACAGAGCCCAACACAGAGTAGGTGCTTGGTGGCTGTTTCATCAATGAATGGATCAGTGAACTCTGATTTCCAACAACTTGTCCTAACAGAAGCAACACTGGGATGTGAGTAAGAAACATTTATCTAATCTGTTAACCTTGCATAATTTCACTGAGGAAGCAATTTGAAGCACCTGTGATCCCACTTCCACACCCACTCATCTACCTGCTCCTGCATCACACACTCTACCTCTCCTTATATTAGTAGGTAGAAACTTTCCTGCCCTTATCTAAGGCTAATCCTTCAATTGTTCGCTAGGTCCCTCTCCCTGTTATCTACTCAAGGATGTTGCTCCAGCAATTTTTGCTTATCTTTTCTGCATAATCAAAATCTTTCATTTGTACTGGATCATTCCAGCCAGTACAAAAACATGTTAATGATTCCATTTTTAAAATTGATTCAATTTTCCCCTTCCATTACTACTTTATTTTTCTACTTTCCTTGAAATAGTTGTCGATATCACTGTCTCTGATTCCCCTTCACCCTTTTCCTCTTGAACGCAATCTGTTTGCCCCACCCACATACACATGCATCACTGTTCCTGCTCTAGTCAAGGTCCCCATGACCGCTGTGTTAAACCCAAAGGTTGGTTTTTGGTCTTTATCAGACCTGACAGATAAACAACATTTCAGTCCTCCTTCTTGCACCATGTTTTAAACCATACTGTCCTACTTCTACCCCTATTTCATGGGTCTCTCCTATAACTCCTTGCTGGTTCTTCTTCTCCCAGACTGTTTAACCTTGGAAAGAACCAGGGCTCAGTTCTTGGAATTCTTCTCAATATACTGATTCCTTAAATAATCTCCTCCAAGTAATGTTTTCAAATATTATCTACATAGTAACAGACTTCAAAATTTATATCTCCCGCATTGACTTTTCCTGTAAACTCCAGAGTCATATATCTGCTGCATCTTCAATATCCCCATGTAAAAGCTTAACAGGCATCTCAGATTTAACATTCTAAAACCAAACTCCTAATTCCCCTTCCCAAATCTGATGTACCCATAGTCCCTCCCTTATCATTTAAGAAAACTCTGAAACTCAATTTTTCCCAATGTTCTAACCAAAATCTTTGGAGGTATCTCTGATAATATTTCTTCCATGGCCCGTATTCAATACTTCCTCAAATCATTTTTTTGGCTTTCTCTTCAGAAGATATCCAAACTCTGACCAGTCTTACCATCCCTACCAATGCCATCCTGGTCCCTGTCAATATCATTTCTCACCTGGATT
Source organism: Carlito syrichta (assembly GCF_000164805.1). Classification (NCBI taxonomy): domain Eukaryota; kingdom Metazoa; phylum Chordata; class Mammalia; order Primates; family Tarsiidae; genus Carlito; species Carlito syrichta. Next base: position 140,041 of record NW_007232725.1, on the reverse strand, counting down.
CTTCAAGAGCTCTTAGTTGGTGTCTCTGCTGCAACTCTTTCTACATACTGACCTTTTAACACTATTTTCAACACCACATTTAGAGTGATTATGGTAATACACATAAGTCAACTCAAAAGTCTCAAATAGCTCCTGCTATGGTCTGAATGTTTATGTTCCCCCTCAAATTCATATGTTGAAATCCTACCCCAAAAGGTGATGATATTAAGAGTTAGGGCCTTTGGGAGGTGATTAGATTCCTTGTAATAGTAGCCTTATGCAAGAAATTGCAGGAGAGATAGTTAGTCCCTTCTGCCATGTGTGGTCACAGTGACAAGACGTTCATCTATGAGGAAGTGGGCCCTCGTGAGACACTGGGTCTGCTGGCACCTTGATCTTGGACTTCTCAACCTCCAGAACATGAGAAATAAATTTCTATTATTTACCAGTTACTCAGTCTATTGCATTTTGTTACAGCAGCCCAAATGGACTAAGACAGCTCCCATATTGTCATAGTAAAAATCAAAGCCCTTACAAAGTCTGTAAAGGCTCTACCTCATCTGATGCACCAACAATCCTCTGACCTTCTGTTCTCCCTCATAGTCATTCCATGTCAGTCACTGGTTCCCCTGCTACTCCTGTAATATACCAGCCACGATCCAGTTCAATGGCTACAGTGCTTATTGCTCTCTTTGCTTGAAACCGTCTTCCCCTAGATAGTCACATCTTACTTCTTTACTTCCTTTACAGTGACAGCTTCCTGACTACCCTATTTAAAATTCCAACCCACTCCTCTCCCTGCATCCTCTGTCCATGTCCTCTCCATACTCCTTACTTCTCTTAATTGCTTTATTTTCCTTTTCCTACAAAAGCAATTGAGGGTGACTTATGTCCTGATTTATACCTCTTTAACCCATGTATTTATTAAAAGTGTTTGGTTTTTTTTTTACCTTCAGAGGTGTCCTAGTTTGGATAATCAATTTAAAAATCGCCTTACATTTCATCACCTAGCATAATAAATATTTTACTTATTTATTTTGCTTATGTTTGCTGCCCCCTTTTAGAATGAAAACTCTAAGAAGGTAGGGAGTTCAGGTCTGATGAGGACTAAAAACTAACCACCGGGTTTAACACAGAGGTCATGAGACCTTGACTAGAGCAGGTACAGTGGTGTTTGTGTATGTAGGGGGCAAATATATTGCATTTAAGAGGAAAGTGGTGAAGGGGAATCAGAGACAGTGATCTTGTGTTTTACTCTAACTTGAGTATCTAGAATGGTGCCTGACACATAGTAAGCACTGAATAAATATTTGTGGAATAAATGAAATTACATTTGTTTTTATAATCACAGAACATCTTCACCTTTGTTTGGTCATCTTTCTACATAAAGGACTAGAATTTGGTCTTAGTTTCAGGAAAATATTCACAACCCAGGCCAGGGAGCCTAGTTTATTTCTAGACCCTTCAAATTGCAACGAAGAGCCACAGTGAATCAAGGAGTCAAAAAGAAAGGTCCATTTGTAAAGTTTATGCCATCAGCAATCTTAGAAATGTGATCCATCAACCTCAGGTTCATAGCAAAAAGGCAGCTTGGGACAGCCCCTCAGCATAAAGAAAGACGTTCTTTAAATGTAAACACTTTTAACATCATTACCAAAGTCCTGCCCCCTCCAAGGCATAATGACTGTGTTCAGTGTCATGGGGAGGAAAACACACATTAGCCAGACGGCAGGTTTCAGACGCATGCCTGTGACATTATCTCTAATCATATACAGTCTATTTAATATCCGCTTTTTTGTGGGCTTCACAACTGATAATTATTGCCAGCAGGAAAAAAGAAAAAAGAAAAGGTAGGGAAGTGTTGGAAGGGAGAGGTATAGATAGGAGGGAAAATTCTTTCTGATAGCAATAAACTGTGTAAGAAAGATAGGCCAGAACTCATTAGAAAATATTAGAAACCATTTTTGGATTAAAACTGAGAAAAATAAATCATATATAAGTTGTGCGGCTGTGCAAGTCAGGAAGATCTTATAAGGCTTTCACACTGTCTCATTACATTGTGTGTCTATGACATGGGAAGAAGGTTAGTAGGAAGTTATGAAATGTGTCAAATTTAGGGTCCAGACCAGGCTTTTCATAAATCCACATAAAATTTGGGCCTCTGAGGTTAATAGGCTGAATTCATTCAATTTATAAAGGAGAGGAAGGATATACAGGGCAAGGGCTCAAATCCAGGCCACCCGATTCAGACCACAGCTGAATCCTCCATAGACGGTAACTATAACAGGAGGCCCTTTCTTATATCAATTATCCTAGGTCTTGAAGTGAGAAGAATTTCTTCTAAGCTTAGGACTGGGACCAGGACCAGGAGGATAGCAGAGAGTTTCTGAGAACAGTGTGAGGCTAAAACAGGAAGTCCTTCTGGATCTAGTGATTTTGACATTGTACACCTTCCTCAAGATCATGGCCTGTTTGTGTGTGTGTGTGTGTGTGTGTGTGTGTGTGTGTGTGTTTGTGTGTGTGTGTGTGTGTGTGTGTGTAGCAGATATGTGTGGTATACAGGTACATGCCAATTGACAGAGCTGAGTTGTAACACTGGAACACAGGGTTGCAAGGAGAAGCAAGTCCCACAGACAGGTAGGCTTCACTTCCGCTTTCCTTCCCACCAGGTGCCTCAACCTCTTACTTCAAGGCTATCAAGAAGCTCCCTCCCTGCCCTATATCCAGAACACAGGTGGTAGTGATGCAGTGGTTAAGTCTCCAAGCTTCACTGTCATGCCAACCTGTTTCATCTCCCAGAACTCTCTGCCCTACTTGTAAAACCTTTACTTGAGTCTTAGCTTTCACATGTGTAAGGATTCCTATCTTTGCAGGATTGTGGTGAGGATTAAATAATATATTATTTTAAAGGGCACTAGTGCAGTCAGATAATTTATTAAAGTAAGAATTTCTGTGTATGTTCTTGCATTTTTTCCTTCCTCTCCTGCTCCAAGTAGTAGCTAGGCTGCTAGTCTTTTTTTCTCTGTGAGGTTTTGAAGGAGTATAAATCAGAAACTGCTTGGAGACAGTGGTATTCTTGTGTTTTTGTGATGTCAAGTGTCCACTGACTGTGGATTATGGATGTCTTTGAGGGGAGAAGAAGGAGAAGGGAGCATGGTCTTTTTGGCCAAGATGCAGAGGGTTATTTCCCAAATAGGAAAGGCAAAGAAGGTTGGTGAATCTATCAACTGTACTCTACTCTATGGCAGCATCCCAAATTAAGCTCAGGTTGGTGAGTCATGGGTTTATGTTACTGGCAGTGTCATCAAAGACGATTAAACCCAGAGTAATATATAGAAACAGCAGTGCAGGTTGACGAGGGCAAGGGAAATGGTTGTGCTAGTGGGAACTGATCTGAACCAATAATAGAGAGGATACCACAAATGCTTCTGATACTTTGATGCTACATGAGATCCAGGGATCCTGGCAAAATATAGGGGTGGGGAGCTGCAGGAATGACAGACACTCAATTTACTGATTAGTCCAGTAGGATGGGGGCTACAAATTTAATTTAAATACTTTTAACTTAAAAAAAGTATACTTCTTATACTCCAGAATTTGTATACCAAGATTCATACCCATACCAAGATTCATACCCATTATATTAGTGTGATTCCTGCCATGGAGAATACTCCATAACTGGCAGATGTTGGTTGGCATTATTATTAAGTCATTTACTAAATGCAATTGGGTAAGTAAAAATCTTCATGTGAGTCAAGTCACAAGAGTCAGTAAAGATCTGGAAGTCTCCGGGCTTGGTGGCTCAGTCTATAATCCTGTGCCTTGGGAGGCTGAAGTGAGTGGATTGCCTGAGCCTGCGGGTTCGAGACCTCATCTCTACAATAAATCAAAAAATCAGCCGGGCGTGGTAGCACATGCCTGTAAGGATCACCGGAGCCCAGCAGGTTGAGGCTGCGGTGGCCGGGAGCGGCCACTGCACTCCAGTCTGGGCAACAGAGTGAGACTCCAACTCAAAAAAAAAAGAAGATCTGGAAGTCAGGGCAAGACTGGTCAAAAACACAAGCAAAGTGTCAGAAGGAAGTTAAATTCAAGGCACTTAAACAACAGAGTCAAAAGCACAGGAATCCAGTTCTAAACATCCTTTTCCAAAAGCTTTCACTGAGCACTTATTTTGAACAAGGCACAATCTATGTGCTGGAGTCACAGTGATAAATCAAACTTGGTCCCTAGCATCAAAGAGCCCCCAGTCTGGTGGAGGTCACATAAAGAGACCATTTCAGTTAAATGTGCTTGTAGTTGTCTTATGGACACTTGGCCATAGGCCAGCTTCCTGTTTTAACTGTTCTACCATTCTTCTTTTTCTGCCCCGAGGAGAGTCACTCCCAAATAAGACTTCAGGCTCATAAGGGTGGCTGATGAAAGCAACTTACTGACCAGGCGGGGAATTTGATGGTTGGAAGAAGGTATTTCTTAGCACAGGAAACACTCACTCATACCTTATTGTAGGCTTTCCCTGCTTATCGAGCTCACACAACTATTAAATGGTAGAACAGGCTTATAGCTAGGACTTTCAGATTCTTAATCTTGAACTTTTCACATTAAACTATGCTGTCTACAGAAATGACCCTAGGAATTAATAGCTTATGCTCCAATAAGGGAAAAAACTGAAATAAAAATGAGAATACACAGTATATTCATTTCCCAGGGCTGCTATATCAAATTACTGCAAGCTAGGTAACTAAAAACAACAGAAATTTATTTTCTCACAGTTCTAGAGTCTAGAAGTCTAACGTCAAAGTGCCATAAGGGTCATGCTACCTCCAAAGGTTTTAGGGAAGAATCCTACCTTGCCTCTTCCAGTCTCAGGTGGTTGCCGGCAGTCTTTAGAATTCCTTGGTTTGTGGCAGGATATTCTCTGCCTCTGATGTCACGTGGCTCCCTGACAGTCTCTGTGTCTTCACATGGCCTTCTTCTTCTTTTTTTTTTTTTGAGTTGGAGTCTCACTCTCTCGCCCAGACTGGAGTGCAGTGGCCGCTCCTGGCCACCGCAGCCTCGACCTGCTGGGCTCCGGCGATCCTTCCACCTCAGCCTTCCAAGTAACCGGAATTACAGGCATGCGCTACCACGCCCGGCTGATTTTTTGATTTATTGTAGAGATGAGGTCTCGCTGCCCAGGCGGGTCTCGAACCTGCAGGCTCAGGCAATCCACTCACCTCAGCCTCCCAAAGGCGTGGGATTACAGGCTGAGCCACCGAGCCCGGCTTGCATGGCCTTCTTATAAGGACATCAGTCTTTGAATTTAGAGCCTACTCTAATTCAGTGTGATTGCATCTTAACTTTACACCTACAAAGAACTTGTTTCTAAACAAGGTCACATTCACAGGTACCAGGGGCTAGGACTTCAACATATCCTTTGGCAGAATAAATTCAACCCACAATATACACGTTAAAAATTACACACACATGCATATACACATACAGGAAGAAGAAATCTAGATTTAATTTGTCAGTTATAGATTCATTTATCAATTATGCACTGTAGAACATCCATGGAAACGCCCTGTGAAAAACAAAACTGCCCTAAATGAACACATTCTTGCCTGACAACTGGGACTGCTAAACTGGCTCTAGACATGCCTGTTCCAATGGGTAGCTTGGACCATGACAAAGTAGCTGTGGGTAGAGGACCCAGTCTGGCACTGTTATGAACGAAATGCTTGTGTTCCCCAAAGTCATATGTTGAATTTCCAACCCCCAATATGATGGTATTAGAAAGTGGAGTTTGGGGGAAGTAATTAGATCATGAATGGGATTAGTGCCCTTTTAAAAATACACCAGAGAGCTTGTTAGCACTCTTTTTACCATATGAGGCTAAAAGTCAGTAGTCTGTAACCCAGGAAAGGACTCTCATCCGAATCCAACCGTCTTGGCACCCTGACCTCAGACTTTCAGCCTCTAGTACTGCAAGAAATACATTTCTGTTGTTTATAAGTCACCCAGTCTATGGTACTTTGTTATAGCAGCCTGGACTGATTAAGACAAACATCTCATCTTCTAATGAGTAAACCAAGGACCAAGAGTGGAAGGAAACTGTCCAAGGTTTAATCATGCACTGGCCATGTGAGCCCCAAGTGCTAGCCAAGATCAGGAGGCTGGTCTGAGATAGAAATACTTCAGTAGCTTTTAAAACTATTAGTTGACTTCAAAGTGTATAAATCCTTTGACCCAGCAATTCTACTGTTAGGAAATTAGCCTAATGGTTAATTAGCTGAAATGGTGAAGATTTAGCTACACGGAAATTTATCAAAGCATTATTAACAATGACAACATTAATAGTTGCCATAAATGGAACATTTACATTACATCAGACATTGTCCTAGGTGTTTGGCATACATTCTCATTTAATACTCAAAACCATCTTTCTTTTAAGATGAAAAAACCTAATACTTAGGCTAATTAATCTTCCCAAGAACATACAGCTAATAACCTTGAAGACCCTGGGTTGGAATCCACATCTATTTGATTCCAAAGCACCTCTTATGCCATGTCTTCTGCATAAAGTCATAAATTCATCTTCAGGGGCCCAAAATGGAAATGCCAATGATAAGTAGTTAAATATATTAAAGTGCATTCACACAGTAAAATATAATAAGCTATTACATGTGACATTATAGATTAATATCTAGTGATATAGTGTATAATAAAAAAAGGTTGATTACAGGCTGGGCATGGTGGCTCACACCTGTAATCCCAGCTCTTTGGGAAGCTGGGGTGGGAAGATTGCTTGGGAAGTTTGCTTGGGAAGATTGAGCCCAGGAGTTCAAGACCAGCCAGGGCAACATAGCGAAACCTTGTCTCTATAAAAAAAAAAAAAATATGCACTGTTAGAGTGGATAAAAAAATAAATATAAAAACATTAATCCCTCCAAAAGGGTCATGTGATTGCAGGAGAATTTTACTTTTGATTTTTCTATATTTATAATTTTTCTCCAACAAACAAAGAGTTCATTTAAAAATAAGAAAAGCGGTTTCTTGCTCTGGCATGTCTCCCTTTCTTTTCTCTCTTCTTTCTCTGATAAACTTTGTTTTAAAACTTAAAATAGAATAAGAAAAAAATGTTTCTAAAACAAAGAGGTTTCCAGTAGGTAGAGGGAGAGGATTTCCTAAAAATATATTTCTAGAACAGCATCTCTAGCTGGAATTTGTGCTTCATCACATTAGCCTTTACTTCTCCAGACAAAATCCATTCACCTATATAGACATGAAAATTGGCAGTGTCACACTAGTAAAAAGGGTTAATGTCTTTGAATTTAGCAGAAGTACCTAGGCAGTTAAGGCTGCTATGGCAGCTGAGTATCAAAGGGATTTCAGGCCACGTTGCCTCTGCCCTGTGGCTAGAGGAATCTAATAATATCCCGCCATTTCTTTTTCTTCTTCCTTCCCTGAAAATGCAGCAGGTAAAGCTTCTGATTGAATTCCATCTTGATTTCATTAAATATTCATAAAGGCCAATTAGTAGAGGAGAGAAAGAGGCCATGAGGCAGCCCCTTCCATCATCCTGTCAGTGGCTGGCTGGCTGACCGTCAGGCATAGGCTAGCCAGTGGTCAATACGGGCATGATCTTCCTGCACTCTCCTCTGGGGTCACTTCTCGCCATCCCAGCAAGGGACTCAGGACTGGCAGGCATTGAGAGGCAGGGGCCAGGCAAGGAGAGACAGCTCATAATTCTGACAGCAAGGTGCTTAGTGTGTAGAATACAGAATGCAAATGCTGGGAAACATCCTCAATCACCACTGGAATGGAAATCTTTGCCTAATGAGCGATGAAGATGGGAGAGAGCTGATTGCACTGAAGAAAAACTGTTTAAAATTCATAATCAATCAAGCAAATTGATTTTAACCTTTTGTAACTAAGCCACCCAATTCTAGCTTCCCTTGTTGGTCAACTGGAGCTTATCTCTCCCTATCTTGCTCCCCCTGTCTACCTCAGAGAGCAGGTGCAACTGGAGACCCCAATAAAGACTTGAGCATACCAGGAAGGTAGAGTGGAAAGATCTAAAAGAACTCATCCAACCTGATCATTTAATTTTACAATTGGGGTGATGGGAGTTAGAGAGGGAAAGGGAATTGACATTGTTACATAGCAGCAGTGCAAACCAGCTTTCTGTCTGCAAGACACAGAAAAATACTGAGCAAGAACATTTACTAAAAGTCCAGAGTTCTGGGTTTGACACCCAATTTTGCTATGTGATACTGGAACAAAGCTATGTGATATCGCAACAAAGTATTTATACTATTGTCCAGCTTCAGATTCCACATCCAAAAGTGGTAATAATCATGCCAATAATAATGTCTTGCTCTCTACTTCACAGGTTTCTTGTGACACTCAAATAATAAAAAAGGCCATACAAGTGCTTTGAAAATGGCAAAGTTCCCTGTTATTATGAAACATCCCCTTTCCATTTCCTAGACCCCTAGGTACTGCCCCTCCAAACCACTTTTCACATAGGTATCAGTAAGACCTTTTTAAAACTTGGGTCTGATCTTGCCATTTCCCTGTTGAGCCCTTCACACATTGTCCTTTGGATGAAGTCTAAATTCTAGGTCTGGCATTCAGAAATCTTCACAATTTGGAGAATTTGCCTTCCCTTCTCTGAGCTTCAGTTTCCTGGTTCATAAAATGAGAAAACTAATGCCTATCTCAGAAGGTTGTTGTGATAATTAGAATTCACATTTGTAAAGTGATCAGTATGGTTCCTGGCGCATCATAGCTGGTCTATATAGCTTCATTATTATCTTATAAAGTATCACAACAACACTGAAAGATGAGCAGAAAAGAGATAATTTTCATATTGATTTTACAAATGAGACATAAGAAGCCCAGAGAGGTGAAAACATTTGATTACAGCCACCCAGTTAGAATTCAGAGCTGAGATTTCACTCTTGGGCTTTTGGCTTCTGGAGATGTGGGATGTGAAGTATGGAGGAGAAGATGCAGGTGTGGTGCTACCTCAAGCTGCCAGCACAAAACAATTCTTTTCTGAGATACCTCTGCCTAATCCAAAAGATACAGAATACAGTTTTATTTTCTAACATGATAACAAGGCCTTAGGTTGTAGGCCTGTTCAACTTCTCTTGCTTCATTTGAAACTAGTGGAAAATGAAATGATGCAGAGTGCTTCAGTTATGCTAAACAGTTGCTTGAACGAAAAGGGAAGATGAAATTCTCAAACAACAACTTAAAAGTTTTTTTTGTTTGTTTGTTTGTTTTTGCTCAGCTTCTCCTCTGGGCCTCATTTCAATGCAGGGAGGAGAAATTGCGTGGAAATGCGTGAATTGTTGCAAATAAATGTATCAGTCAAAAGTGATTTCCTCAAGACGCTAGATTCCATATGGGATGTCAAGGTGAGCCATGGGCAGGAGTCAAGAAACCTGGATCTAGCTTACCCTGGCTTAATCTTGTATTTTCTATTCTCCTCACCCATCAACTCAGGCCTGCCCCAAGTCCCAGATCCATCTTGATATGAAGCAATAAGGTGTGCATTCCAAAAACTCTACTTGATTCATTCATTCATTTAATAAATATTTATTGAGGACCTATTATGCACCAAGCACAAAGACAGGAAAACAGACACAGATTCTGCTCTCTTCTAGCATTTACAATCTAATGGGGGAAGATAGACTTCCTAAAATAATCAAATATTCGCGTATTATTTCACCCCTTAGTAAGTATCATGAAGAAAAAACATCAGTAACTATGAAATATTTAACAGGAGAATCTGATGTAGTTGGGGACAGGGTGGGTCAGAAAAGATTTCCATGAGGAAAAGAAAAGACATACAGGCTGAGAGGCATTTGGAGTTAAGAAGCCAGAAAGGATATGAGTGGAGTGGGTTGGAGGGTTCCAGCCAGAGAGGTCAGCACATGTAAAGACTCTGAGGTCATAGGGAGCAATAATATATTCAAGGAACTGAAAGAGACTAGAATGTCTGGAGTGTAGAGATGGGGACCAAGAAAGAAGAGGATAGAAATGAGGGAAGGGTCCAGACTCCTAGAAGTATTATTTTTCTTCTAGGCCTAGGAATATCATCTGGGAAACAAATTATTCTAAGAATGAGAAAAGTCATTAAAGAATTTGTAAAAGGGGATGGGCATGATTAAATTTGTATAGAAACCCCTCCCCCCCAATCCTAGCAGGCCTTGTTGTAGAAAATGTCATACTAATTGTGAAATTCATATGAAAAATGCAAAGGACCTAGAATACCCAAAATAACTTTGGAAAAGAACAAAGTTGGAAGTACTGACACTACCTGATTTCAAGACTTTTTATAAACCTACAGTAATCAAGACTACATTTGGTTTTAGCATAATTAGATCCATGAAATAGAATAGAGAATCCAGAAATAGATCCTCATATATATCGACAACTAATTTTCAACAAAGATATGAAAGCAGTTGAGTGGAGAAAGAACAGTTGTTTCAACAAATGGAGCTGGAACAATTGGTTTTCCATAAGGGAGGGGAAAAAAGAGTTTTGACCCATACCTCACACTACATAGAAATTAACTCAAAATGACTCATAGACCTAAATGTAAAACCTGAAACTCTAAAACTTCTAGAAGAAAACATAGAAGACCTTTGTAACCTTGGCTTAGATAAAAATTCTTAGATATACCACCAAAAACATAATCCATAAAAGAGCAAATTGATCAAAGATTTAAAACTTCTTCTACCTGAAAGAAGTGTTAAGAGAATTAAAAGACAACTTATAGACTGGGAGAAAATATTTGCAAATAATATATTGATAAAAGGCTTGAATCCAGAATATGTATATTAAAACCCCTCAAAATTAATAATAAAAAACAACCAATCTTATTTTTAAAAGTGAGCAAAAGATCAAACAGGCACTTCACTAAAGGAGATATACAGATGAAAAATAAGCAAATGAAAAAACGTCCAACATCATTAGTCATTAGGGAAATGCAAATTAAAACCACAATGAGATAACACTACACGCCTGTTAGAACAGCTGCAATTAATACTGCCCATGCCGCATGTTGGTGAAGAATGGAGAAGCTGGAACTCTCATGCACTGCTATTGGGAATGTAAAATAGTGCAACCACCTTGAAAAAAAGTTTGGCAGTGTCCTCAAAAATTAAACATAAAGTTACCATATGATCCAGTCATTTCATTCCTAGCATCTCCCCAAGAGAAACGAAAGCATACATTTTCTCAAAAAGTCGTATATAAATGTTCAGAGTAGCTTCACTTGTAATAGCCAAAACATGGAGATAATCCCAATGAGCACAAGCAGATGAATGGATAAACAAATTGGGTCTATCCATACAACAGAATACTACTGAACAATAAAAGGGAATGGACCGTTGACATACACAATGAAAAGATTCAATTTCAGATAATTATCTTGAGAAAAAGAAGCCTGATAAAAAAAGCACGCATATTGTATAATTCATTTTTTATAAAATTCTAGAAAACTGCTGTATGATTTGTTTATATAAACTCTAGAAAATGCAAACCAATCTATAGTGACAGAAAGAAGAGCACTGGTTATCTGGGGATGAGTGGGAGTAGGGGAAGAGCAAAAGGAAGAGATTATAAAGGGGTACAAGGAAATGTTTAGGGTGGTACATTGTCCACTACTTGATTGTGGTGATAGTTTCATGAGTCTATACATATGTTAAAACTTACCAAATGGTACACTGTAAATATGTGCATTTTATTGTATATCAATTATATCTCAACTATTTTTTTTAAAGCTAGCTGTAATGAGGAAATTGGAGATGGGTTATATGGTGATAGCAGAAGAGAAGGCACAGGTTAGCTTAGATTGAACAGTTAGATGGCTATTATAAAAGACTAAGAAGTAAATGGTGATAATTTAGAAGCAAACAAAAGCAGTGGAGATGGTAAGAAGTAGAAGGATCCAACATATCTAGGGGCTAAAAAAGAAAGGATTGGTGATGCATTGGAAGGAGAGTAGAGTGAAGAGTGAGGGCTAAAGGATGATGTCTAGAGTTCTGGACTGTTTACCCGTACCATAGTGAGATGTATTCAGTAGTCAAAGAATACAGAAAAAAAGCCTTCATCTCCTTTTTTTTAACTTTCATTTCCTATTCCCCATTACCATCACCACTTCCCTCGGTGTCATCTCTTGCCTGCATTGGTACTTCTTCCCTAATCTTCCCATCTCCAGACTTGCCTTCTGCAATCTATCCTTCACACTGGAGACTACAGCAATCTTAAATGGCCTATCTAGCCACTTCAGTCTCTTGCTAAATTTCTTCCCTCAACTCCCCACTGCCCTCAGGATGAAGTTCAAAATCCTTAACCTGGTCTTCTGTGACTTGGCTCCTCTCATCTTTTGCAGCCATCTGACCCTGCCTGTCAATACCTGCTCTTGGGTCTAGATATATTGAATTGCTTAAAGTTTCTTGAATGTTTCCCACCTCCTTGGGTGTGCATAAATTGATTCCTTTGCCATGAACTCACTTCTTAGAGTATCTTCCAATGCCCAAGACTTGGTTTGGGGCTTTCTAGATGCTTTTTCCATATTTTGCGGTTCTTTTTATCAAAGTATGCATTTCTCTGACTAGTATTTGTCTGCAGCTCTGATTTGGTCCCCATTCTTGGACATTTTCTCTTTCATCTCTACAGAGATCTCCTTTCATCTCTCCTCCATGTCTGTGGATCTGTTTGTTCTTCCTGAAACCCTCCCAAGAGTCTAAGTCTTGCCCAGCATCTAGTGGGATACAAGGCACATAGTAGGTGCTTGAGAGATAACTGTGGAATGTATGGCAGCCTCAGCTTTGGGATGCAGGCTTTGCTTTCTATATACGATGTTGTTGGTCATAACCACCTGTTTGCTTGTTCACTTGGCTTGACTCCCCAGTCCCTGGGCTCTGCCTATCCATTGGGAAGCTCCTCACCTCATCTTGTTGTTAAGTGGCTCTGCCCAACGGGAGACTTTCACAGGCTTTGGACACTAGGCAGTGGCTCTAGTGGTGTCACCAGGGCTATGTCTCTTGTTCAGCATTTGTCCTACCTCTAGAGGCATGCACTCAGCACGCCAAGCCTTGCATGCCTCACTTAGTGCCACCATTCCTTCCCTCTTCACACATTGTATTGAGTATCTATGGAATCAAGTGGGTGCTGGGCAATGGGGAGTGGAAGAAAAATGAGATGCAGTAGCTGACCTCAGGAAGTTCTAGATGGGGCACTAAACAAGTTGAATTTATGCCTGGGCATAAATTCCTTGATTCTAGGTTTCCCTATTTGTAAAAAAAATATCTAAGATGTGTTTTCCTTTATAATCTCATGCTTCTGAGATTAGAATGAAGTAAGTGACAGGAAGGTGAAAGTGAATAAATTGTAGAAAATGAGCTAAACACTTGAAAGAAAATATACAGCATTGATAAAATAATCTCAATTACTACGTGGTTAATTAATTTAACTTCTTTGCACAGGAAATTATGATAGTTGTGCTGAAACATGCATGACCATGGGTTGCTGCTCTTGTTCAAAGTCTAGTGTTTGTGTTTAAACTTCATGAGTAGCATGGATTATAAAATGAGTAACATGTCAAATGTTTACTTGGCAGTTTGAGACAGGAACTTTCTGAGATGCACAGCCTATACATTCAGGAGGCAGTTCAAAGTAAAGATTAAGAGTAAAGTTTTGGAGCTGTTGACTTGTATTCAAATACCAGCTCAACAAACCCATGTTGCGTAAACTTGGGCTAATAACTGCCTTTCTGTGCCTCTGTTTTACCCATCTGTAAAATGATGCTATAATAAAAACCTACCTCATAGGGTAATTCTGAGAATTAATTAAGTTAATAAATGTTAGGGTTCAATGAATATTAGTAATGATTATTATTATCCACAAATACCTGAGACTGATTCTGATTTCCCAAAGAAGAAACAGAATTACCAATATAGGAAAACGTCAGGGCAAGGGTCATTAGCAAACCTAACATTCATGCATTGTTGCTTCCATTAGCTCATGCTTCTCTCTAATGTCATAAGGTGGTGAACTATACTTAGTCAGCAATTGCAAGGCGCTTGACTCTCTCCAATAATATATGTGCTCACATTCCCTGGAGGATTTTCTGTTTCAAAATTATAATTACAATTCAATGACTTAATTTAATTAGATCCTTCAATCTACGTAAAAAGCTGATGCAGAACAGAACAGGCAATCATGAGCCCAGGTAACTAACAAGGAATCTTTAGGCAGTAGAATAACTTGTGGATTACTCACTTGTTGCAAAGTCCTATTCTTTTCAAGGGTCCTCAACCTTTGGAATCCATGTCCTACCAGTCACTCTGTCAAAGACACTCACTCACAGTAAGAAGGAAGCAAAAAGTACAGTTTCCAAGAAGTTTATTTGCATGATTTCAAGACTTCTGTTTGTATATTTACCACTTGTGGTTAAAATTTAGGGGACACAAATACTGCAACAATATTTGGTAACAAATTTATTTTGATGTCTTTAAAACACAGTTAAAGTAATGTAAAAATTATTGAGATAAATACTAACTTGAATGCAACTAAAAATACAGCTACAATATAAACAAAAAAGAATTAAGAAGATGTGGAATCAGTGTATCTCATATAGGTGGTTTCTGGAACTGAGGGAAATAATAATGGCTATCATTTATCTGGGAACTTTCTGTTCTCAGCACTTTACACAAATTTTATTCTCTCAATAGCCCTTTGAAGTGTTATAATTATCCCCCACTTTTTTTTACTTACTACAGTATTATAGTTTATTACAAAGGATAAAACTCAGGAATGGCCAAATAAAAGAGGGCATAGGGCAAGTTATGGGGCACAGGGGAAAGAGCTTCCAGCCCTCTCTGGATATGCCACTCTCCCTGTGCTCACCAACCCAGAAGCTCTCCAGACCCTGTCATTTAAAGCAAGGGTCCACAACCTTTTTGGCATCAAGACTAACTTCCTCACAGAAGATAATTTTTCTATGTGAAGAGTGGGAGAAATCATCAGGCATTAGATTCTCATAAAGAGCACGCAACCTAGATCCCTCATATGTGTGGGGTTTGAGCTCCTATGAGAATCTAATGCCCCTTCTGATCTGACAGAAAATGGAGCGCTAAATCCTGCAGCTCACCTTCTGTTGTGCAGCCTGGTTCCTAACAGGCCACAGACCAATACCAGTCCATGGCTCAGGTGTTGGAACCCCTGATTTGGAGGCTTAAAAAAAATTTTTTTTAAAGATGTAGGATACAATGCAGGCTTAGGTATACACATGTTCATTATGCAGGTACCCTTGTGAGGTGTGCCCCCCTGCTCCTTGGCAGTTTCCCACTACTACTAATCCCACCCCCCACTCCCCTGGCAGTTTCCCACTACTGCCAATCCCTTTCTTATAGTATGTTCAAGGTCTGCTTATGAGTGAAAACATGTGGTACCCAGTTCTTTGTTTCTGTGATAGATTACTCAGTATTATAAACTCTAAGTCCATCCAAGTTGCTATGAAGTCCATAATTTTGGCCTTCTTTATGGCTATGTAATATTCCATCAAGTATATGTCCACATTATTTTTTCCAGTCCTCTTTTGATGGGTAGCACAACTGTGAACAATGCTGCAATAAACATGCGTGTGCAGATATCTTTTTCATAGAGTGATTTGAGTTTCTCTGGGTATATTCCCTGCAGGGATTGTGGGGTCGTGTGGAAGGCCGATTTTTAGATATTTTAGGAATCACCACACTGTTTTCCACAGAGGTTGTACTAGTTTACACTCCCGTTAACAGTATAGAAGTGTTCCCTTTTCCCCACATCCTCTCCAGCATCTGTTGTTTTTTGAGTTATTGGTGATGGCCATCCTGACTAGAGTTAGGTAGTATCTCAGTGAGGTTTTAATTTGCATTTCCTTGATAACTAGTGAAGCTGAACATTTTTTCATGTATCTGTTGGCTACTAGTGTGTCTTCTTTTGAATTATCCCCATTTTACAGATAGAAAAATTAAGGCATGGAGTGATTAGGTAATTTGAGCAAGTACTGACTCCAGTAAATGTGCGTAAAGTTTGGGCCCACTAGTCTTCCTATGTCTTATAGAAGATTACAGTATTCTTGATTGAGAACCATCATTCTAAATATTACCCCAGATGCAGATATGACAATACCACAATAGCAACAATTACCCAGGACCTCTAGTTTTCACCTTGTGACAATACCTAGTAGTATTCATTCATTCATTCAAAAAACACAGGTTGACCACTTACTATGTACCAGACTCTCTTATAGGAACTAGGGATATAACAGTGAATAAAAGTGAGAAACACCCCTGCCCTCATGGAGCTTACTTTTAGTTGAGGGAACAGACAATAACTAAAATGAGTAAAAAAATATAGTACTTTAAGATAGTGATAAATGCCTTAGAGAAAATCAAACAGGGAAAAAAGATAATGGGTGTTTAGAGATTAACTTAAAATTTTAGATAGTGTAATCAGAGAAGGCCTCACTGAGAATGTGACGTTAAAAACCTAAAAAAGGGAAGAGGACCATGGAGAGATTAGGTATATTAATATTAAGCAACAAACTTAATCTTTTTGTTCATGCACAAAAACAACCATAGCGTGTCATCTATTTAGAAAACCAAACTCTTTGAGCTTGGAAAGAGGTAAATCATATACATATCTTGACTGTGTGCCAGGCACCATGCTGGGCACCATAAAGGATGTAGAGATAGATGACAGAGTCTCTGTCCTCAGCAAGCTTGCGTTACTAGGGAGAAAAACACAAGAGATGGCTGCAGTATAAGAATGGGGCAGTAGGTTTTTAAAGAGAGGAACATGCAATTCTATAGAGGAAATGATCATGCCACGTTAGAAAGAGATTGGGGATGAGGGAAACAGAACTCGGAACTGAGATGGGCCCACAAGTTGGAGAAACAAGTGGAACAGCATATTCAGAGATATAGATGTAGAGCACAGAGAGGAGCTGGCAATGACATTGTAAGCAGATAAGGGAGGGAAGCCAGAGCAGATTTGTGAGGAAGGAAAGAGAAGGTAAAAATGTATCCAATTTGGTTATTTCTTGCTATGAAAACAACAAAAAAAATCAGATAATTTGCATTAATTGGCTTAGGGGATTAAGTAGCTTAATAAAATATAAAATCATTTTAAATCTATAGAGGAATGATGTGATCTATAAATAAGTGAATACATACTTTGTGCACCAGATGATTGAAGAAGACAAGTTTCCTTCTGTGGCCACAGAAACTGCGTTACTGTCTGCACATCTGAGTTGAGTTAACATCAACTGTGAAGACAGTCAGGGTTTCCGAGATGTGAGATATGGTCTTGAGGTAGTCAGAGGACCAGAACCGGTGACATCTGGATGCCATTTAACCTTTCTGTACCTTTCTTCCCTAGCTGAACACTGTGAGTGATCTTTGCACTGCCTGCTTTTTTAGGACTGTGTGATTTCAATGTGGTCTTGAATGTGGAAAGCACTTTGTGAGCACTGACTGTTTTACCAAAAATACCCGCCGTCACTACCCACAGGAAACTTTGCCTTTCCTTATTGAATTTAAGTGAAAGGAGAGAGAGAGAGAGAGAGAGAGAGAGAGAGAGAGAGAGAGAGAGAGAGAATCTTCCTACTTCCTTTGGGAAAATCTCAAAACCTGCTTTCTAATCTAGAAGATGGAGCCTAACAATAACTCATAACATTGTGATAAGGTTTAAATGAAATAATGCAGCTGGCACTTCTGTATACTTTTTGAGGACTCCAAGGATCGTGTGTTTCCCTCAAAAACAAGGAAGTGGGTACAATCTATAAGATTGTATCCCATTCTGGAGCAAGTCAAGGAGGAAGGGCCTGGTGGTAAGACAACCTGAAGGTTTATATTAACCAGCCTGAAGGAAGCTGTAGATCACATAACTCTTCATTCCCCAGCCTGGAGATCCTCACCCTGAAATGATTCACATCTGCAACCTTTTGGAGCCTCTGAACCTTATTCATGTCAGCTCAAATAACTTTTACTAGATGTGTACCATGTTTCAGTCACAATGGAGGTACTAAGATATAGATGAAGTTAAAATACAGAGAGTCTCATGATATAGTTGGTTTTGCCCTGTGACAAATGGACAGTGCTGGGGACCCAGGGTAGAACTACATCATTCAGTCTAAAGAGTCCTGGAGGAGATCATAGGAATTGAAACCACTACCAAATCTTGAGTTTTCCAGGTCAAGAAGAGGAGAGTAAAGACAGGATCCCTTAAGCAGAAGTATGGAGTGCTAAAAGTACATTGTATGAATGAGCGTGTGTGTGTGTGTGTGTGTGTGTGTGTGTGTGTGTGTGTGTTGTGTGTGTGTGTGTATGAGAAGGCAAGGTTAGGGAAAGTTGACTTTCAAAAATTTTTTGTGACACTTCCAAGCTCCTTCCCCCTTCCTCTAAGTTTGTGTAGACCCCTTTGCTAAGAGCCACTCCTATGGCTCCCTGTTCTTTTTTGCAATTGTAGGAGAACAACTTTCAGCCAACTTGTGATTCACTCCTCCAGGCCCCAGATGACATCTTGCGAGTGTGCCAAATCCCAATCACTTCATAAAGGGTCAACTCACTCGCACAGGGCACCTCAATTCACAGTGAACTCTGTAAGACCAGGCTTCCAAAGTAGTTAACAAAGTAGTTGCCTTTTCAAGAGGTTTGGAAGAAAGATTCAACCAATACATTTCCTTCTCTTCTTCATACTATCTAATGCCAAGCCTCTAATTTTATAGGCAAGTTGTGAATCTCCCTGAAAATAAAATAAATTCCATATAAGGGAGCGCATGACTTTATTGCAATGGCATTTTTAAGTACACAAATGTCTTGTTTATTCCAAATTGTCTATGGGTTTATGGGAGTAAGAATATTTTAGTATATTGAGCACTAGCAACATGCCAAACATTGAGTTAGTGCCTCTATTTATGTTGTTGTGTTTAATTCACACATCACCCCATGAATTAGAAGTGCTTTTTCCATTTTGCAGTGGAGAAAACTGAAGCTCAGAGAGGTTTGTTTTTCTTTTTCCATTCTACAGCTAGAAAAGGGATAAGTTGGTAATGAAACCCAGGTTCACTACTCTGGAGTATCCTCCCGCAGAGCTTTAGTCTTTCCACACATGTATAGTTTCCAGACAATTCAGCAAATTCCAGAGATTTCGTATTAGTTTTAGGCATTTTGAATGCAATCTTTAAAAATCATATCATATCCATTCTTATGTCCCTATGTAGGCACAGCTGAATATAAATTAATCTTGCCCTATTTTTTCTTTTGCAGGATTATATTTTGCATCTACTCTGAACACCCTTCAGACACTATGCCTTTGCCTTGTATGGTTAGCTTTTAAATCATTATTGGTCTTTCCATGCAGTTATACCACTAACAGTATGGCGTATTTGCCTCCTGAAAATCTTCCGAGTCCCTTTACATTACTGCTTATAAATTGTTTTAGGCTACTAAATAAAAGAGTTATGCTTATTCAAGTATGCCTAAAATAAGGTATATGTGGTGAATAATAGTTGGAATGTCTGGACTATGTGGAGAATGGCATCATTTTAATGCATATGTCTGTGATGGTAGTTGTAAAGTAGTTAACATGACATAGGAAGTGTCGTGGTGGTCACAGTCTGTCTGTTTTCATTTTAGGAACTGATAAGGAATTTACTCTTCCTACTAAAGGGATCAAAAGCAAACTCTCCTTCCATCTCCACCTCTACAGAGACAGAGAGCTGCTAGCTTTGTAAACACATGGGGAAATGATTTCCATTGAAATAACTCAAAAGCATTGGGCATTTTGCAGAGTGTACTGGAGAAATGCAAATCTTCCTCAGAAACACTATGGTTAAAGACTGCAATTAGAATTTGGAGCAAGAACATAAGCAGGGACTCCCCCAAATAATAAGACTTCTGCTACTAGGAAGTGATATGTCAGTACCAACTTGCTTGGGACAAAGACAGCACATGAAAGAGAAGAAGATGGCAAGGGAGAAGAAAGAGAAATGCATACAGGACATGCATAATATTCTTTTAGCTATATGTTGCCACAAGTTTCCATCATTTCTTATTGAGAAGGAATTGAAAGTATATATCAGAACTCTACTGAATGCCTTGGAATAGACTCTTTATGTTTATGTTTCCAATATGGTTACCTGTATACAGTTCTCATTCCATGTGGTATATTCATTCTCACTAAGTCCTCTTGCTTTTCCATAAGTCCTGATTTTGAGACTCTCAGAATTGTGACAAATATATAGACTTGAAGGACTATAACTATTTTAGACAAATTTTTAGTTCCTAGAATGGGCCAAAGGAAGTAAACAGATCCAATTAGAAGGGTATTTCCTTAGTAAATCTTAATTTTGTCTCAATTTGTGACAAATGAATGGGACCTTGTGATGTCTACAACAGGTCTTTAGTTTTCTGGATTCCACATAGATGAGGCTTCTTGAAAGGCAACCGTGACCATATAAAGCAGATAGTAGGCGCTCAGTAAATACCATTGTTCTCATTTGAAGTAAAATGCAACCGAACTATAATATCTGAAAACTACATGAAATTCACCAAACATTATTATTGTTCAAGACTATCTCTCTAAAATGATGTTGCTAAAATAGCTAAAACTCAGCTTTAGTTGAAACAATAAGATCCTGGTGTTCTTATTGAAGACTTTTGGTTTGGTAGATTCTCTAAGAGATATTTTGAGAAGCTCCTTACCTCCATAAAAGAAGACAGCATTTCCACATCATCCAGCTGCAGAAAAATATGCAGACCCCCAAGAGCTTAAGAAAAACATTCATTAAGACAGACTGTCAAAACAGTCAGCTCACAACCAAATTTAGGAATTTCACAAACAAGCCATGGGGTGACAGAAGCAACAGAAAGAATGACAGTTCTGACAGGCTTTTTTTTTTTTCTCCTTCTGTAAACTGCCGGTGGGTGCCCTGGCCACTGGTTTCATTGCTGAGGCATCCCTGAGGAAAAGGCATTCAGGGGAGAAGAGGAGGTGACCATAATTGCTGCTTGTCATTAAAGTATTTTTACCAAATGAACTTGTCCATATGGGCAATTCCTTTCTGTCGTGGATTATTTATAACCCATCCAATCTTCACCACTAAAACTAATCTATACCACATCAGTAAAAACATTTCTAGGCCTTTGAGTTTCCTTCATTTCCAAGAGGCAAGGCTGTAACACAGAGCAGAAGGCTGAGTCAGCACAGACATGTTTCTGGCATTTTTGGCTAATATTATTATACAGGATCTTTAAATGTTTCTGGACAGAACTTTTTTTTTTAAATCAGTTTTGTGAGACTCTTTAAAAAGGAACACAGCCTGTTTCTGATATCTTCAAGCTTATTCAACTTGCATTTTAACTACTTAAAATTCTGTTCTTCCATTTATTGTTTTATTTGATAACTGCTGATGAGTCCCTACTTTGTGCCAGACCCCGTGCTAGGCACTGGGACTAGAAGCATGGGATGCAGTTCCTGCTTATGAGGACCTCTAGCTCCTCCACTAGCTAATTTGGTAACCTTGCTTAAGATAATTAATCTGTTTTTTTTTTTTTTTGGCTATAAACTAGAAATGCTAAGGACCAACTTATCAGTTATTGAAAAGACAAAAGGATATTGTGTGTAAGGTATTTCACATAATGCCTAACATATTATAATCACTCATATATAGTAGTTACTATCATTCAAATTATTATGGTCCATATTATTATTAAGAGCTGGCTCCAATGCCACCTCCTTTGAAATATCTGCACCAATCTTGCCAGTTAAAAATACTTTCTCCTTTTCTCTTTGTTAAGGTTCTATAGCACATTGCACCCTAGTTACTACTTATAAATAATTACATTATATCTATCACCTCCACTAAACTGTGAGCTGCTTGAGGGCAGAGAACATTTATCATTTCTCTCCATTTATTTAATATTCATTCATTCATTCAATCGTTTAACAAGCATATGTTGGGCATCTATTATATGCCAGACACCATGCTAACCACTGAAAATATAGTGAAGGATAATAAAACCATGGTCTGGTTCTTGCTATCATGATTGGTGGTCAAGACAGATAAACAGACCTATTGACCTATGGAAAGAGTAGGCATAAGGATCCATGAGAATAAATAAGAAGGATAACAGCTCAGACCAAAGTAGTCAGTAAATGTGCCCTAGAGAATGTGGCATATACACTTAATTCTGAAGGGCTAGTAGGAGTTAATTAGGACAGGGTGAAGGGGGCAAGGAAAATGATTCCTGACAAGAAAAGGTCCAGATGCAAAGGAAACCTGGGTTTATTAATGGAGCTATAAAGTTTTCTAAAGCTAAAGGAAGAACTGTAAAGACAAGAGTGGAGCAAAATGAGTTGGAAACACCACGTTATGCAAGATCTCGGAGGCTAAGTTAAAATGTCTAGTCTTTAAGAATACAAGGAGTCACAGAGAGTTTTAAGCAGGGCAGTGACAGGATAGACATCTAAACTAGAGTGATGGAGAGGTAATGAGGGGAAGGGGCATTTTTTGGAAGATCAGAATTAATAGGCGTCAGTGATTGAGTCATGAGTCATGCTGCTGTTGAGGATGAGGGGGTGGGAGGAGTCACAGATGGCTTCAGGGTTTCTGGCTGTGACAACTGGAGGAGGTGGCCAAGGAATTTTCTTACCTGAAGCAAATAGAAGGAAGAGTTGGTTTAGAATTTGGGGAAAGATAACGAGCTCTGTTTTAAAATGCATTTGAAGTGCCTGTGGAATATCACAGTGGAAATGCTAAGTGGGAAGCTGGATAGAAACGTTCGGTGTTCCAGAGAAAGCAAAGGACTAAAGTATATATCTGGGTGTCTGCTGCAGAGAAACGGTAACTGAAGTCATGAGAATAGGTAAGATCATGCAGGGAGACTGTGGAGAACAAAAAAGAAGACAGTCTAAGACAGATCTCTGAAGAATCCTAAGATCTGAACAATAGAGAAGAGTTACTAACAAAGTAGACTGAAAGGGTGGAAGGTACAGAAAGATACTCAGCAGAATGCTGTGTCACAGAAGCCTATGGGTAATAGTGTCTCCAGAAGAAGGGAACAGTCAGTAGTGTCATAACAACAACAACAAAAACAAAACAGCATTTGCTGACCTTGACCCAGGAAGCTTCTGTAGAGTTGAGAGGGGCAGAAGCCAGACTGTGAAGGGTTGAGGAATGACTAGAAAATGGGAAAGTGGAGATAACAAGTACAGTAAATTCTTTTTAAAGAAATATGGCTGTGAAGGGAGAGAGAAAGAAGAACCTGGAGAAGAATGGGATTGAGAAAGTTACTTTTGTTTTCTTTTAAGATGGAAGGCACTTTACCATATTTACATGCCAAAGTGAAGGCTGTAGTTTTCCCTCATAGAACATGCATGTAATTAATAATATGTTTATGAAATGTTCCTTTATTAATTCTCTCATGTCCTAGAAGCCTTGTGAGTTGGATAGAGGAGGAGCTGTGAACCACTGTTTTTTAGTCGAAGTTGTTAAATAAATGAGGGAAGTCAAGACTAAGCAGAGAAAGAAGATTTGCCTATAATCACCCAGTAGGCTATTGTGGAGTCAAGACTGAAAACCAGGCCACATGACCAGGTGGAAATCTGACCAACAGTGACCTATGATGTGGTACCAAAGTCCTAGATTCTCTCCTTCCATCATTTCTGCAGAATGGCTTCTCTTCTTTAACCAAATGTCTTTTATTGCACATATCATATTGTAGAGTAATGATTTTTTTTCCTTGACCGTTTTCCCCGTGAGCCTGGAAGTATCTTGAAGAAGGGATATGTCTGGCTTTTGTATCCCCAGTGCCCAAAAGGGTCTGACACACAAGAAAGGAGGAAGATGTCAAGATTCCTCAGAAAATGTCAGGCTCTGAGCCAGGAACTCACACAGCTCAGTGCTTCTCAACCCAGGCTGGACATTACAATCACCTGGGGAGCTTTAAAAAATATTAAAGTTCTGACCTCATACCAACCCAACTAAATCAGACTCTGGGAGAAGGGGTGTGTTTCCAAACCTTTCTAGGTGATTCTAAGGTACATGCAGGGTTGAGAAACACTGTTCTCATTATCTTATTTAATTCAATTAATAGTTATTGGAGGTAGGTAACATTATTTCCAATTAAGGCATGAGGAAACAGGCTCAAAGAGGATAATGATACACAAAAATCATATGGAAGGGCCAGGATTCAAATGTTGGTCTATATGATTTTTCAATAGACACTCAGAAGGTGTCTGTTGAACTGAACTAAATGAATTTCAAATAGTTTGTTATACTGACCATTTCTGCGTACTTGTCTGTGTCTATGTGTGCATTGTCTCTATTTAGAAAAAACTCATCATACCTTAGGAATTATACCTTGGACATGCAGTTTAAAATTCTGAGGATCAAAGGTGTAAAAGTCTAGCATCTTACATTTCCACATCAACAAGAATTTGGAGTCAGAAAGATGGCAACTGGTTCAATGACTAGAGCAACAATTTATTCCTGAGTTTCTAGAATGTTTCCAACTTAACGTACTCTGACCTGTTATTTTATTTATGATAGCCAAGTCCTAGATATTTCAGTGTTTTACAAGTAGTAAGTGACTGTATTGTCAATGAGTATCACAATAAATACACCAAACTCAGACAAGATGAACACAAATTGGAGTTACTTGCCCAAATGTGGGCATATTATGCAGTAGTTGATGGTATGTACATTAAGAAAATGTAGGCACTACACTAGGCTTTCCAAATATTACCTTGTTTAATTCCTGAGACAGTCCTCTGAGATATGTTTTATATTATATAAATACATGTTTTGCAAGTGAAGAAACTGAGTCTTAGCTAAGTTAAACAACTTTCGCAAGGTCAGAAAGACTCAGGTCTGTTTGACTCCAAATCCCATTC
Source organism: Carlito syrichta (assembly GCF_000164805.1). Classification (NCBI taxonomy): domain Eukaryota; kingdom Metazoa; phylum Chordata; class Mammalia; order Primates; family Tarsiidae; genus Carlito; species Carlito syrichta. The sequence continues at coordinate 115,123 of NW_007232725.1, read as the reverse complement.
ACTACTCCACACTGTATCTTCTGTATGACACAGCATGTGGTGCCTTTCTCATCTTGAAGCCCACACACACACTGCCTGAACACAGATGCTCACATGATGGTGGCAGCAATTATTTCATTACGTCCTTTAAAATAATTTTCCTTTTCATAAGGAGAACATTAGTATTCCAAACATCAAGAAAATGTGTGATTTTTCTTTTTTCTTTCTTTCCCTTTCATTTTTCTCAGTGTCAGGGATAAAAAGTGTTTCAGGGGTCATTTTCTTTGATTATCAGCTTTGAGGGATTGGAGGGCATTGTTGATGGCCACCAAAGTTGTCAGATATCCCTTAATAACCCAAATGCATTACTCAGAGATTTTCCAATAACCTTTTGATAAAAAAAGAAAGAAAATTTATCAAATAATGGGTAATTGGATTTCCTCAAAGCCAAAGGGAATTCTGTGATAGAGTTAATATCATGAATCCATTTCCTTAGGCACCCCTTTCCCTGGGTTCTTCTCTGTACCCCATTCTTGACAATATTTATCTGATTGTCTCGATATTCTCTGCTTCCTTGCCTGTTTTCTCCACTAGACTTGAAGCATTCCTGGGCAGGGATTCTTTTGTCTCAGTGTTCCTATACCTGGCACAGGGCCTAGCAACAAGCCTGTTTAGTATGTGTGTATAGAATGAATGAATTTAATCATATTCTTCTTCCTTAAAGAAAATTTGTTAAATGTGTAACCAGTGTTGATATAATTTTTAAATCTCTATAAGACCATTTACATAAATTGTCAGATCAGCAAAAATTCCTTGTTAGACTGTGTTTGGATTGTTGGTTCAGAAAATGTGATACCTAAACCCTAATGTATGCTCTAATTCCCAATTAATATTGAGGCCACATTCTTTATGAACTGTTCCCATAAATTCAGCAATGATCCTAATCATCCATCCGCCCAATATGTATTTTAGACCTCTTTCATTCAAGATGGCTTCTGCTAGGGTATAGCAGGAATACCCATTTTGGGGGCATATGGCCAAAATGGGAAGAAAGTTAGACTGTCTGAGAGCAAAAGGAAAGCATATATTCTTTGGACTGGGCATGGACTGGCCCAAGGACATGACTAAGTTTAGCTAGAATGATGTCCCACAAATACCTCAGCATTTACATGTCTTAAATTGTGATCATGAGTTTTTCACCAAAATCTGCTCCTCCCTGGTGAGTTGTCTCTAGTTCAGTGTATGGTCTCACCATTCTCTAAGTTCCTCAGGCTAAAAGTTTGGGAGTCATTCTAGATTGCTTCTACTGTTCAACTTTCTCATTGATATTCTATCAATTCTAGGTCTTAAAATATTTGTTCAGGAAATGTTCATTTCTCCATTTCAACTACTGCCCAGTAAAGTCTACATAATTTCTCACATTAATTGAGGCAATAGCTTTCTACTTGGCTCTCTGCCTCCAATAATCTCCACATTGAAGTTAGAGGTGTATTTTCAAGATGCAGAACTGATCATGTCATTTTCCTGTCAAATTTCTTCATGAATTCCTCATTCTCAGGAATTGGCTTTTAGTGAGTGTGCTCATCACTCTCTCATGATGTTCCAGCCATCTTGAACTGCTTTGGCTTTCTCCAGTAGGTCATATTTTCTTGCTTCTGGGGTCTTGAACCTTCTTGGAACATTCTTCCCCAGATCTTTATCTGATTATTTCCTCTTTACACTTAAGTCTTAGCCTATCTGTCACTTTTGCTGGAAGGTCTTTTCTGATTCCATTCTGACTAAAATAATTGACACAGCTGGATGCTAAACTCCAAGAGAGCAGGGCAGTGTCTCCCTCAGTGCCTAGCACGGTGCCACATACATATGGTATTTGTTGAATGAATGAAAAAAGGAATGCAGGAAATTAATACTTGTAAGTATAGACTATGCTTCAGGAGCTATCTAGGCCCTATCTCATTAAAGTAATTTTATAGCTAGAGAAATAGAGACTTAAAGAAGTAAAACAACATCCTTAAGGCCATGTAGATGGCAAATGCAGAGCAAAAAAGCAAACTAGTTATGTTTTACTCCAAAATCTGCCTCTTCCTATTGCTTCATATCTCCAGCATGAAGCCTGCAGCACATAAGATGATCAAAAAACCTTTGTTAAATGAATGAATAAGTGAACATATGGGGATCATAACTACAAGTAATGTAATTCATTTCAACAATGAGCTAGGTACATCATTTTATTTTATTTTATTTTATTTTATTTTATTTTATTTTCTCCTTTGTGCTTACTACCTGGTAACATTCTATTTAGCCTACTAATATGTTTATTGCCTGTTTCCTCCAGTAAAATATAAGCTTCACAAGAGTATGCACTTTGTTCACTGATGCTTCACAAATGTTAAGAATAATACCTGGCACAGAGTACGTCTTAATAAATATTTACTGAATGATTAAATTGCCATATTATATTCAAACTCCTTAAATGATGCATTGATTTCCAATGCTTTTTTGAATTACTTTCACAAACACCACAATTGTCTAACTTGAATTTCTTTAGGTTAAATAAAAGAACTCTGCTCAAAGTGAAAAAAAAGTTTTATCAAAATTGGAATTATTATTCAATGAAAATTTATTCCAGAGGGAGTACAGGCTCTGTGCAATAGTAACTCTGTGCAATCCAGCATCTTAGAGTATATTCTTGTTGAATGAATGGATTCAAAGCCTAATCAGTTTGTTATAGTGTTTGATCCTCACAACAACTAAGTAATAAAGGTTGGTCAGGAATTATTATTTTCCTCACTTGATAGATGAGAAAACTGAGACAAGTGATCCAAGTGGCCTAAGGTACCTCAATAAAGTTAGTGTGATGGAGGAGAGGCCTGAACACAGACATGACCAAGAATGAGGACTTTGGATAGAGGCTGGATTATAGTCACTGGAAAGAAATGGGGTTTGAGGCAGAGAAGTCCAGGAGCTGTGTTCTACACCACAGAGACAAGCAGAACTCAGTTACAGGAGCCAGACAAGAAAACAAGGATGGGTGCTCAGGCGAGATTGGGAGGAACCGCAAAGCTAAGCTATTCTTCTAAGGACCTATGCAGCTGTCTTGCAGAGGGGCAAGATCGAGCCCAAACCCACTATGCCCCTCAATCTGTCATGTTCTCTCCATCTTGATGCTCTTTTCTAGTCCTCATTATTTTTTCCTAGACAATTGCCTAGACAACAATATTTTTTTTTTTCCTAGATAATAACCACCATACTGGTCTCACTCCTCCAGTCTTGCACTGGTTGTCCAAACTCCACAATGCAAACTGATTTTTCTCTGAGGAAATCTCTATCGAATTATTTTTCTGTTTTACTTCTTTATTATTTCTTTATTATCTGGAGTACAAAATAGAAACTTCTTAGTATGTCATTGAAGGCCTTTATACCGACCTCTTCAATTTAATCACCTATTACTGTCACATTCCCAAAGATACTGCCCATTCTCCCCACATTCCAGCCTTCACAAGTCTTTTGTTGCACTCTAAACATACTGTGGACTTTTTTATCCCTATTATTTTGGCACATGCTGTTGACCTTTTCTGTTTCTGGTTTAGTCCTAGTTACCCTTTGAGGTCAGCTCAAATGCCATTGCCTTTGGGAAGTTTTTGGTCTTCTTGATTCCACAGAGACAGTTAATCTCATGCTTATTTGTACTTCTGGAACATTCTCCACAGGTCTCTGGCACAGCAAAGTATTTCCCTATTTGTTTATCTCTCTTGTCTCCAGGCTATATTATCCTTGAGTGCAAGGACAGTCTTAGTCATTGTGATATCACCAATATGTAGCATAAAGCATGGAACTTGTTAGTGCATAATAGTACTAATAAAATGGTTTTACATGCTGTGCTCCCTGGGCCAGAAGAATCAGCACCACCTGGGAGCTTGCTAGAAATGTAAATTCATAGGCCACATCCCAGGTCTACTAAGTTGGAAACACTGGGAGTGGGGTCCAGCCCTCCAGGTGCTGATGCATACTAAAGTTTGAGAACTGCTGTACTAAAGGATTAAAGGAATCAAAGAGGATTTCCATATGAGAAAAATCAGGAAAGGCTTCCCAGAAAAGGAGGCATTTGAACTGGGCCTAATAGAAGTATAAGATTTAGATATTAAGAAATAAAAGGGAGAGGCCTTCCTAAGAGAGGAAAATATAAGAACAAAGAAAGGGAGAGAGAGAACTATAGTGTGCACAACCAGGCAATCCTGTTGGGCCTAGTTGCTTGGAGTCTAGAAAGAGTGAAGGAAGTAAAGGGAGATCAGTTTGTTAATTCAGCAGCCTCTTTTCCTGGCCCATATAAGCTCCTTCACAGCAGGAACTGTGTTTGATTCAGCTAGGTGTCCCGATATCTGGCTCGGGGCTAGGACTTAGTGAATGTTTGATGAATGATTGATTGAGGGCAACTCAATTGAAGAAAAACATCAGAGAAATAGGCTTTCTGTGAGATCAGCCATATCATGCAACTGTTCTGAAAAGGCAAGTACAGAGAAAATGGTTCCACTGCAGTTAGAGCATAAACTTTCCCATCTGGCTCCATCTAGTGTCCTAATGGGCAGATTTCTGGTCTAGGACATCTCTAGCCATATGGGAAACATTCTCTATTCACTCTGATTGTTATGCAGCAGGCATAGGGAGGAGAGGGAGGCGGGGAAGCTGTGGGACTCAGGCCTCATGCTTAGCCCTGACTATAGCTCCAAACTGAAAACAACTTTAGGTCTGAGCTTTTTTGATATCTTTCATTTGGTTAGTCCATTTAAAATTCCTGTAGCTTCATTTTGTGTGTGTATGTGTGTGTGTGAGTATGTGTGTGTATGCACGCACGTGCACATACAAATGTGTGAACCCCTTTCTTGTATTTGATGTTTTCTTGTCCAAAATCAACTGTGGAGTGATGATAGACAAGCCTCACAGATGCCAAATTCCAAGGTTGTGCACTCAGAGTTTTGAATTCCCATATCAGGGCATATGTGACAGGTTTTAGCCATGTTCTGTAACCTCCACCAGGGGGTATCCCAGACTCTAGCAAAGTAGCATAAAGACTAGGACTTAGGAAGGGGTCATTTTTCTTTAAAGGTGATCAATAAGTTATTGTCAGTGCCTTTGATAAGGATTGAATAAATACTTTTCTAAGGAAATAATCAGAGATGCAAACATGTGCAAAAGGATTCCTTAAACTACAACAGTAAATAAAATTGAAAACTACCTAAATGTTGAATAAGAGGAAATGATTAAATAAATCATCCACTTGCATACTATGAAATAATATGCAATTCTTAAAAACATATTTTTGAAAAAATATTTAATAATATGGGGAAATGGTCATGATAAAAGAAATACACAGTATGGCACCTATTAAATTTATATAGAAATACAAAGAACAAAAGATTGGTAATAAATACAGTGGTTAATACATTGACTTGTGAAATTAGTAGCAATTTAAACTTAAATTCTACTTTTACATATTTTCTATAATGAGTATATTTATATTTAAAATACGATATTAAATTAAGAATTTAGCATAGCAGAAAAAGCAGGAAAATGTTAGAAGATAAAAAGAGGGATATTAGTCAGTTTGGGAGCATACGATCAAATAGAAAGCATGTAGTTCTATTCGTTTGGAAAAATGTGTTTTGCTAATATTCCCTAGTATAACCCTAGGATTGTTATTATTGCTGACCAAGAGGTCATGTGTTTGGTGTTTTAGTAAACTGTTTTTTAGAGTTAATTTATTTAAAGCTATTATTTATAAAATTAATTAATTTAAAAATATTCCAATGTTTTTTAAATAACTAAATAAAATTAATGTACTTTGTTAGGCAATTTGGTTTTAAAAACTAAAATGCCATCTATAAAACGATATGTAGGTTGGTTAAAAAGTTTAACCAGCTAAGTCCAGGGTAGAAAATAATACATTTTTTAGTAGTGTCCATCCTTAATTAGCCCTCTATGAGCATATCATTTACATAGTAGCTATACTATCCCAGATATGTTCTCATAGATCTCACAAAAATCCCATGAACAAATCCAGATAGATGTACTAATCCTTTTGCCTAAAAGAACACCATGTCTCAGAAATGGTGGGTCAAGTAAGATTTTCTTATGCTTCTTAAGTGCTTAGCACTGAGCTAGATATTGTGCCTGTCCTTTCACAGATATATCTCAATAAATCTTAATACGGATTTTATAATATAGGTGCTGTCAACTTTGTTTTGCAAATGAGAAAATTGAGACTCAGCAAAGGGAAATGACTTTCCCAAGGTCATAAGCTAGTACAAAAAACCTGCAAAATCTGGTTCAAACTAAGATTTGTCCACTTGCAAACCCAGGCACTTCCTATTACTTTTGTCATTTCCACAGGGGTCACCTCCAGGGGACAATTAAAAGGATGGAGGAGGAGATGCAGTGACGGAAGCTCTTAGAAGGCACCACCGTGGCCCAGTTCCTGCTTTGTACACCAGTGACCTTGAGGTTGAAAGGGACAAAGGAGCAGACTCCCCTGATGCTCTGTGATGAGTCAAGGGTAAAGACAGCTCTTAGGGAAACAGCTGGCCTTTCTCCAGCAGCCGGGCCTGGGAGATAAACAGATCAATGCGGACACTCGCCTCCACCTAATGAGCTAATGGCACAGCCAGAGCACTGCCTTATTGGATTGCTGGTCATGCTGACAGGGCCCAGTGTTAAGCAGGTCTATTGCAGGGGTGGGGACCTCATTTCCCCCCATCTACTGATGAGGTCCAGCTCCTTTGTATAAAGCTAGAAATGGCTTACTCCTTTGTTTGTTCATTTGTGTATTTGTGTGTGTTTGTTTTCCTCATTCTCCCATGACAATGTTGAAATTTGATAAAATGACACCAGTGACCTTTCTACTCATGGACCAAGTGCCACAGATGAAGGAAATAACTGCCCTTCAGAGAGGCAGCCTGATGTGTTGCTGCGATGGACTGAATTTTTGTGTTCTCCAAAAATCCAGATGTTTTGACATCCTTACCTCTAATTGATGGTATTAGGAAGTGGGGCCTTTGGAAGGCAGTTAGGTCATGAGGATAGAGCCCCCATAAATGTGATTAGTACCTTATAAAGGGACTCCAGAGAGCTAGCTTGCTCTATAAGGATACAACATGAAGACAGCAGTCTGCAACTTAGACAAGGGCCTTCACCAGAACTCGACCATGCTGGCACTCTGATCTTGGGCCTTCAGTCTCCAGAATTGTGAGAGGGAAATTTCTGTTGTTCATAAGTCACCCAGTCTATGGTATTTTATAGTAGCCCGATCTAAAACAGTTTCCAGGAGTCCTCACCTGGGCATTGACACAACTATATTCTGATTTCATAGTGACTTACTATGGACTTGAGGTATATCTCTGCCTCCCTCTGGATTTCAGTTTCCTTGTGAATCATGAAAGTATGAAAGTGACTAAAATAAAAGGTATCTCTGTACCAAGCACCATGAGCAGAAGTAGCTCAGTGACACTGACAATTATATTGAACTACTGACTTGATCCTATTCCTGCCTCTGTAAATCTAGACAACTTGCTAATAATGATAATAATGACAATTCTACTAATAATAGGTATTTGCTTATTAAGCATTTGCTTATTAAGAGACAACCAGTGGGCAAACAGTTTTTTAATAAACTGTTTTAAAACACTGCAAGGAAACATTATTGACTTCATTTCACAGATATAGAGACTGAGACTAAGAAAGGATAAGTGTTGTCCAACATCGCGTAGCAAGACAGTAGCAGAGGCCGGATGAGAACCTGGACCTTTCCCTGCTGCTCTCCTGATTTAATTCACTTTCTATTGGCAAAGGTTGTTTAAGTCCTGTCTCCATACCAGAGATCTACTGTCACTCATCACTAACATCCAACTCTTGCTCTCCTTTCTTGAGCAATCTCTCCCTTTCTGTGTCTCTTTCTTGGCATTTCTCAGTACCTTAGGCTATACTTCCTATTCTCTGCTGTTAGCATGAAGCAAGCATCCCCTTCAGAAGGTGCTAGATGACCTCACTGAGTCAGATCTCAGGGAGTCCCTGCTCCTGCATTGGTTTATTCCCAGCATATGCTGGTTTCTGGGTTTAAATACACGAAGGTCAGAGGCTACTTTCTGCTGGTATTTGACTTGCGCTTTCTTGAGTGGCCAGGAAAAGTTTCCTAGGGTTAGGAGCAGTAGCAGGTATTTCCCCCAGTCCCTCTCTCTGAATACTCAGGACACCTCAGAACACCTCAAGACAGCCTCACTGCTTGCTACACAGGCACAAGAAGATCAAGGAGTGAGCAGTCCTCCATAAGAGAAGGAAGCTAGATAGGCCATTGTACTCACACCAAGACTGGAGAAAAACTATAGTCACAGAAGCATTCTTTGAGTCTATTTAAAAATGGAAACTTTATATATATGTCCTTTTCTGAGGAGTCTTCAGAACTAAAAGTGTCTTTAGGGATGAACCATCTCAGTAGTTTATAATTTTTTGAGACTGTGGAACCCTCTGTATAGAAAAAATTATATTCAAAACCCATAGTATAAAATAGACGCAGCTGGGTGGGATGTTGTTAAGGCTCCAAGGAACACCGTTTGAAAATCATTAATCTAGTCAAGTTCTTACATTAACCCTGCTGATGGTGAAGCTTTGACCAAACTTGGTTTCCTGACTCATAGTCCAGTATTCTTTTCCCTGTACACATTGCCTGATTTATGCATTCCCTACCCGAGCAATATCCACTGAGATTTTAGTATGTTGAATCTACTAAGGGAATCACCAGCAAAACATTATTCAAGCCTACAGAGAGCTCATAGATCATTGATGCACAGGCCAAAGAAAGAAAGTCAGATACCTTCAAGTAGTTTAGATACACCAGCAATATTGACAGGACTGGATAATTCTTCACTGTGGGTGGCTGTCTTGTGCATTGTTGGCTGTTTGGCAGTATGCATGGCCTCTATCCTCTAGATGCCAGGAATACACTCTCTCAAGTGTTGACAATAAAAAATGTCTCCAGACATTGCCAAATGTCCCCTGAGGGGGAGAGGGCAAAATTACCTCCAGTTGAGAACCACTGGGTTAGTTAACACAAGAAAGCAACATAAGAGATCTCACTGGGTTGTATATTAAAGGTCAGGTAAGCAGTAAAGACAAATGTTGCAAGAACCCTGAGAAGAAGGAACTCCCTTGTACCTATGTGCCGCTCAGTATATGTAATCTCTGCAACTGGAAAAAGAGGAGGGACTATGGGAGGAGCCAATGCCAGTGTGATGATATAAACACAGTAGGGATGAGGAAGGGGCAGACTCTTGGCCGAAGATGAACTGGCCCTGATAAGTGAGTGCCATTGTCCTCCCACCCTATGCTGTCCTAAATATTTCCTGGCCTGGCAGCTACATGGAAGATTAGGAGACTAAGACACAAGGTCATCTGCCTCCTTTCCTCACTGTACTACTAATCTACAGTGTGACACTGTCCAAATCCCTCTCTCTGTTAGCCTTTAGTTTCCTCCTCTGTAACAAGGACAGAGTAGGGACTGTAGTTCATCAATGATCCATTACATTCCCTCCAAGTTCCTTAGATTCTATTTTCTAATTTTTGCCACAATTCTAGAAAGAGTTAAAACAAGTCAGGTTGATGTCTCCTTGATCTTAGGTATTTTCTGCCACATCTGAAAACTCACCTCTCGGATAGATTCCAAAGGGAAATAGAAAAGGAATTTATGTTCCTGTTTATACCTTAGAAAAATGATGATGATGATGATAGAGATTGATCTTCATATGTGACTTTACAGCACATACGATATTCACATACATGACCTTCAAAATACTTTTATGAGGTGGGAATAATTACTGCTACTTCACAGACAAGGAAGTCAATGTTCAGAAAAGTTGAGTGCCTTGCATAAAATTACACCCAGACCTGCCTGGTGTCAAGCTCCTTGCTTTCTGAAGTGTACTCGGTTGCTTGTGCTTCACTAAACAAATAGGGAACTATCCCTCTAAGTATTTTAGAGATAGGCCAAGTGACTGGGACACTCAAGTTGGATAGGGAGGGAAGAGACAGTTTGCTAAGGATACCATGCTGACTGTGGTAGTGGCAACAGAACTGGCTGAACAAGTGCCAAGCCATGTGTTTTGAAAGGATTGAAAAAAGAAAAAAAAATCTTCCCACTGTCTGCCTGCCAAGGCCCTGTGCTGGGATACGGGTATGGAGCTCTGCTTAAGGCTTAATTCTATTGATTACACATTCCATTTTCCAAAGTGCCATTTGCCTGAAGGAGCAGGTGGTGTTTTCGGCATCCATTTAGCTGATGTATTAGCCATGTGGCTCAGTGCATCAGCAGGCCCGAGTCATCAATTTACGGTGAGATGACAGAGGGAATCACTCACTTCGGAATTGTAATAGGGAGAGGGGGAAGGGAAATGGAACGCAGAGAAAAGGACAAAAATATTGGAATAGTGATCATGACTGGGGTGTGGGGCAGCAGGGAGCTAGATGGCCCAACACAGGACTTTTGGTTGAAAATAGCAAATGTACTCAGGATGATTCTATGGCAGGGTCTGTCCTGGGCACTAGAAACACAAAGGGGAGTAATAACAATTCCTACCTTGAGGTGCTCAGTTTAGTGGGGGAGACAAAGACATAAACAATTAATGACAATAACAGTAGACATATGCTACAATAGAGGGAAAGAATAGGCAACTCAAAGGTGTTTTAAAATTCCATAGCTCTGGTTCAAATCCCAACTTTGTTATTTACTAGCTATGCAGCTATAGTAAGTCAGACTAGAAGCTATGCAGCTATATAAGTCAGACTAGAAGCTCTTGGAGAGCAAGTCCTACGTCTTGAACACTTTTGGATGCTCACTGCCCTAACCTAGAGCCTGGCATTGCCATCATAATCAACAAAGAATATTAACAGTAGAGTCATTATAACAATAAAAGTAGTAATACTAGAATAACATTTATTAAGTTCTTGCTACGTGCCAGGTACTGTCTAAATGATGTATGTCTTTTAATCCTCACCACAAGCCTATGAATTAGTTACTATTATTATCTCTATTTTATAGATGAGCAGATGAAGCCTCAAGGAGGAAAAATAGCTTTCCCATAGTCACACAGCTTTTACACGGTGGTGGAGCCAAGATCCAAACTCAGATCTATCGGTCTCCACAGCCATTTAACACTATGAAATTCACCTATCCCCACTGTACTCATTGTTGTTCTTTAACCTTGCAGACACTCAAGTTACTTATAAGTCAAGTAGATATGATATTCTTTTTCTTCCTCATAGGTAGTTATACACATTAATTAAGGCAATATACGTGAAGCATTTAGTTAGTACATTCCAAAAAGCTCAACAAATGATACCTATTATTATGATTATTTTTAAGATCATTATATTCAGGAAAGCTCTCTGGAGGGCAGAGCCCACCTCGTTTAAGGAAGTCTTTTCCAGTGCCTGTGAAACTGCCTGTTCTTCTCAGATGAGAAGGAATCTGTTCTGGCCTCTATCCTCACTGGTGCCCCAGTGTCTTTCTTTTTAATTAGATCATTAATAATTTATTTATTAAGACATTTCTCATTTGACATGCACAGAGAGGTGGGTCACAGCAAAAGCAAAATGTGAGCTAATCCTATGGTGGCTTTGGTATTGCATTCTAATAAAAAGTCTGGTTGAGCCTTGGGTATCAGAGAAAAAAATTATCTGACAGAAGTATTTATAAATAATTTCAGATAGTGTGAGAAAATGCTCACAATACAATGTTAAATGATATGAAATTGTGGATACAGTATGTTCTCAACTATACACACCCACACACACATATATACAAATACATTAATTGGGAAGAAAATATTCAAAGAATATTCAAAATATTCTTTGGGGATAGTGTTAAGGATAATATTTTTCTCTGATATAATACTTTTATGTATTTACAAAATTTTCTACAATGACCATATAGCAGAAATTAAAGAAAACATTCTGTATAAAACATATATCATGATAATTATTACATTAGAAGTAGGTATAGAATACTCCAGAGACAGAAAAAAGTGACTTTTCAACTTTTCCATTTTGCAGATGAATAAACTGAGGCTCTTAGAAATTAAGTAACTATACTGAGACTTCCTAGCCTATAGATGGTCGAAGCATAATTCAAACCCATGATATCTGATACTACATCAAGAACTCTGCTGAGCCACAGGGATTTTCAAAGAGCTGGTAGAGTGCCTGCCTGAAATGTGGGGGTTGGCTTGCCTGGAAGGTCTCAAAGAGTCTGGTAGAGTTACTGTTCTGATTGTTCTAGAAAAACCCAGAAGTCAAAAGGAAAACCTGGGAGTGATTCAGTGATGAATCCCTGGAACACAGGATGGCTGCGAATTTGGAGAAAGTACACAGCATTGTAAAAATCACCTTGACTGTTTGCATTTCAACTCATCAAGATGCATGATAATCAAATTAGAAGAATATAATACTGGGCACGTATTTAATGTTTTTGTTTAGATTTAGAACATATAGTCCCAGTGCTGAGTTGATTTTAATGCTTGACTATTTTAATATCACTGTGTTGTGTGCTCAGCATCCATGATTAACTATACATCTTCAAATCTAATTTACTTTTAATTTCATTATAATGTGGCATTTAATGAATTCTGAATGTGGCCACAGAGCCCATCACCAATGTTTGTGCAGTTGTTCATTTGTGTACATATATCTACGGGCATGTACAACCCGGACCTCCTAGGAAAAGTCCTCTTTAAAAACACAAGCGTTTCCTGCCTTATGCAGGACCTAGTCTTAGTTATTAGCTAACATTAGAGCATGAGAGTGCTAAGAAATCAAGGAATCCAACCTGCCAACTTTACTCTTCGATCTGCCCTAAAGGGACCCTACCCTGGGCCACAGGTCTCACAGGTGAAACATTGTCAGCCTGTCTCTGCCAAGAGACTATTCAGATGTGTATGTTAAGACCTCTTTGCTATTTTGCCAATTTCTAGTCATATAAAAACTGTAGCTTTATAGGGATCTTTCTATTTTGTCATTATGGAAGGTTTTTTTTGTCAAAGCAGGAGGATAGGTATATATTTTAATTATTTGTTAGCTAGATCTATAACTTTTAAATCTTTAGATTTATGCTTTGTGGGCCTCCATTTGTTCTCTCACCCCGAGTCCTGCAAATGTTCGAGGTAGGTCTGAAATTTTCCCTGGCTCCCGATACTGACAGGGTCTGTGGGCAAAGGACTTACCAAGGAACCATATCTTGCTCATCTCTATATTTCTTTCTTTTTAAATTTTTTTTTTATTTTAAAGATGTGGGGTACAATTCAGGATTAGGTATACAACTGGTTGTCATAAAGATAGTTTGGGCCTCCCTTTGGTTCCCACTTTGCCTGGTTTTAGATCAGGTATCCTTATGGATGTTATGTGCCCACCCCCTTCCTCCTCTGGCGGTGTCCCACTACTGCCAATCCCTTTCTTATTGTATTATGGTAAATGTTCAGGGTCTGCTTATGATTGAGAACATGTGGTAGCAAGTTTTTTGTTTTGTGATAGATCACTGAGTATGATAGACTCTAAATCCATCCAAGTTGGTGCAAAATCCATAATTTTGTTCTTCTTTATGGCTGCATAATATTCCATTGTGTGTCTGTACCACATTTTTTTATCCAGTCCAGTTTCAATAGGCAGCACGGTTGGTTTCATGTTTTTGCTACCGTGAATAGTGTTGCAATAAACATGCATGTGCATACGTCTTTTTTGTAGAGTGATTTAAGTTCCTCCAGGTAGGGACAATTTCTAGTTCTTTTAGGAATCACCACACTATTTTCCATAGAGGTTGGACTAGTTTGCACTCTTACTAACAGTGTAGAAGCATTCTCCTTTCCCCGCATCCTTGCCAGCATCTGTTCGTTGTTTTTTGTTTTATTAATGATGACCATTGTTACTGGAGTTAGGTGGTATCTCAATGTGGTTTTGATTTGCATTTCTCTATTGATTAGTGAGGCTGAGCATTTTTTCATGTGTCTGTTGGCTGCTTGTATGTCTTCTTTTGAGAAATGTCTATTCATGTCTTTGGTCCACTTTTTAATGGGGTTGTTTTTTTTCTTTTTGGCACTTTTGAGTTCCTTGCAGATCCTGGATGTTAGGCCTTTGTCAGACATGCAGTTGGCAAATATTGTTTCCCATTCTGTGGGCTGTCTCCCTGCTCTCTTGAGCAGAAGCTTTTCAGTTTGATGACGTCCCACTTGTCAATCTTATCTCTTATGGCATGGGCTTTTGGGATTTTGATCAGGAATTGGTTGTCTATTCTCATTTCCATAAGGATGTCTTCTGTGTTTTCCAAAATTCTTAACATTTGAGGTTTTACCTTTTGGGCTTTGGAGTTGATTTTTGTGTATGGTGATAGGTAGAGATCCTGTTTCATTCTTCTGTGAATTTCACAGTCCTTCACCTTTAGAAAACACTCAGTGAATGATGAATTGAAGTAAACTAATTTGGAGGGTTTTTCCTTTTACTTTGCATTTGGACTGGGGATTTTATAAGGATAATTAAAAAAAGATAAATTTGGAGACATAAAGCCAATAGAGTTCACTAAACAATTACCTTGGGTATCTATGACTACCCAACAAATTACAATTAATATACATATCCAATTGCAGTACATTTCTGTAGCCTGAGAGGATGGATTTGCTGATGGACTAATGTATGAGATCATCTATCCCATCCCTGACTCCAGGAGTGGGTGTCCCTTTCAAACCACATGTGTGGAAGTAATTCCCCAAAAGCAACATCTGGGTGCTATTATCAGAATAAGAGGAAATGGATGCTGTACAAAAAAAAGCAAAAATTTAAATGAGCTTTGAAATTGTCATATGCAGATGCTCCTTAATTTATAATACAGTTATGTCTCAATAAACTCATCGAAAATAAGTTGAACTTACCTGAAGTTGAAAACGTGTGGCTGACTGGGAGTTGCAGTGACTGCTACTGCCCAGCATCAAGCAAAAAGTATGGTTTCTACTAAATACATATTGCTTTTGCACCATCATAAAGTCAAAAAATTGTAAGTAAAATCAGAGGAAGTTGGGGACTAACTGTGTGTGTGTGTGTGTGTGTGTGTGTGTGTGTGTACGCACGCGTATGTGTAGTCATTCCTTGGTATCAGTGGGAAATTGGTTCCAGGACCTCCTGTGAATACAAAAATCCATGGATGCTCAAGTCCTTTATATACAATGGCACAGTATTTGCATAAAATCTATGCACATCCTCCTGCCTAATACAATGTGAATGCTGTGTAAATAGTTATGCTATATTATTTAGGGAATAATGACAAGAAAAAAACAAATGTTTGCACATATTTGATACAGACACATTTTTTCCAAATATATTTTGTTCTGTAGTTAGTTGAATCTATGGATGCAGAACCTATGGATATGGAAGGTCAACTGTATATATGTTTGTGCATGTGTGTGTGTGTGTGCACGTGCGTGTGTGTGTGTGTGTGTGTGTGTGTGTGTGTGTGTGTGTGTGTGTGTGTGTGTTAGTTTCTACCCAGTAGATCAGCAGGCCATAAAGGTCATAAGGTGTAATCCACTGGGCACTTGTAACTCTATGGTTGCTTTCTGAGGTCTACGGGATTTGCATGCTCCCTTTACAACCCTCATCTATCTCTCTCCCATTCAAGAAGTTATTCTCATTATGAGATAATGGTAGCAAAATAGAACTCTGTCACTGGATAATGATCTCCTGTGGTTAGATGAATGAGGACAGCAACTTGGGCACCTGTAGAAACTCAACAGCAAGGGGCTGCCAAAATGTTTTTTGAAGAGGGAAGTTTTAGTCCTGTCACAACACTCCATTCAAAACAAAAACATTACAGGCAGAAGAAGATGGGACCAGTAGAAAGAGCAAGACCCTTGTGAGACCAGATAAGATTGAGACAGAAGATGGTTGACCATGTTGCATGATCAGGGATAATTTTAAATCATTGGCTAGCCCTCTGTTTTAGGCAATTGAATTATCTGCTACCCAAAGAGAGGAACTTGGTATATATGTCCCTTTGAAGTCAGTTTGGGTTCTAGAAGACACAAGTTTGCTGACAAATGGCTTGAATGGAAAGAGAACTTGGATGGCATTTAAGACAGAGCTGCTCTTATCTCAGCTCTGCGTGTAACTGTCCTGCCTCAGCTCTTGTCTATCATATGGTGCAGATGATTAGAGGTCTCTTAATGCCCAGGTGCCTCTGACCTGACAACTTCACATCAATATCAATGTAACTAGCTTTATTTTATTTCATAGGGAACTCAAAGACAATGCATCTGATAAGCAGAGGGAAGACTGTTTAGCATCTAGTTGTATCATTTTTTTGAGTTGGAGTCTTACTCTGTCACTCAGGCTGGAGTGCAGTGGTATGCTCATGGCCACCGCAGCCTCAACCTGCTGGGCTCAGGCATTCCTTCTGCCTCAGCCTTCCAAGTAGGTAGAACTACAGGTGCACGCCACCTTGCCCGGCTAATTTTTTGATTTATTGTAGAGATGAGATCTCACCAACTTGCCCAGGCTGGTCTCGAACCTCTGGGCTCAGGCAATCCTCTTACCTTGGCCTCCCAAATTGCTGGGATTACAGGCTTGAACCACTGTGCCCAGCTTAGCTGTATCTTAAACATGAAAGAACCTTCAAAAGTCATCAAGTTCAACATCTTCAGGAACCCTAGAGGATCTGCTGGAACATCTTCCCATGCATCCCTATCAGCTGTTAGTGAACTTTGCTTGCCTAAATGTCATATGTGTGTTTGCTCCTTCATAATTTGTCCACTCATTCATTTATTTACTCATTCATTCATTCAGCACCTAGTGGGTCAAAGATTGTATAAGACATTGGAGCTCCAGATGTGAGTCAGACTTGATCTCTAGTCCACAAAAGCTCAGTGTTGAATTGCACAATATGCTAGAAGGAATAGGTGAAAGGGTAACAAGGCAACTAGACATATATACCGTAATTACACTAAGTGCCTTGGAAGAAGTAATATGTGAAGATTTATCCACTAGCAAGAAGAAAGTGTCAGACTGCCTTTTGTAGAAGAAGGTAGAAGAGGTCAGGGTAACCCACTCTCAGAAATAAAAGTTGGAGAAAGGATAGCCAGGTGGTTTGCTATTATTACAAGTTATATAGCATAGTGGTTAAAGAGAGAACTCTAGGGTCAAACTCTCTGAGTTTAAAACTTAACTCTGTCACTGCTAGCAAGTTTCTTAATTTCTCTGTGCCTCAGGTCCTTCATGTGTATATAAAATGGGAATAATAAGAGCAGCTAAATAATAGAGTTGATATGAGGATTATTAAATATCCTTTTTTAATGTGAAACATACTTATGGAACTGTGTCTGTTCATACAGCAAGCATTATTACTGATTAGTGCACATCAGTAAACATTAGCTAGCAGTGATTGTAGTAGTGGCAATAATAGGGATAGCAGTAACATTACAATAGCATATTGTAGAAGGAGAAGGAGAAGTCATGTTCATAGTATTAGAAGCAACAGTATTAATGTAGTAATACATGTGTTAGTAGCAATAGTAGTTAGCAGCAGCACTAGTAGTGGCAGTTATAGTGGGAGTGGCAGTTGTTGTGGCATTAATGTGGCAGAGATGGAGACATAAGTCCCAGAGCAAAAGCAATGGCTGAGAGAACTCTGTAGGTTCTAGATCCTTTACCTCATCCTCTGGTTTGTTCCTTTATTACCTTTTGCTTTTGTCTGTACCATCATACACCTGTCCAAGAAAGAACAGTAAGAACCCCACCCCAAAATGAAGGCAAGTCAATGGCTTGCATGTAGAGGCTACAAGGAACAGGGAAACCTGGAGATAGGTTTTTCCTTCTCAGAAAATGTCTGGGTGTGTGATGCAAGGATGAAGTCCCAAGAAAGAGTGGATGGCAGACACACTGAAGGGAGAGATTAAGGGTCAGTGAGTGAGAAGGAGGACATTCTGGCTAAGAGGCAGAAGAGAAAGGAACTAACTCACTCGTGGCAAATGTGTCAAGCACTGTGTTGGACAGTTTCCTCAAAACTGACATTAGAGCTGGGGTCAAACCCAACTGAGCTAGGCCTAGTGTCTCAGAGATATAAGGTTCAATACTAAGATTCAAGCACAAATCTACTTGTCCAAGGTTCATAGTCTTCTCATCACACCCGAGATCCATCTCTAGACACTTGTGTGTCTGCTCTTTAACCACTAAGAGAGCCTAATATGGGTTTCTGATGTAGTTTATAATGTAGCTCCACAGTTAAGAGCCAGAATGCCATCCCAGATGGTCAGCCATCATAATATCTAAGAGTGTGAATTCTGTTTATTTAAGAAGTTTTAAAACTGCACAGTTCAAGGTCTGATAATGCTTTGAAAGTCATGAATTCATCTGGGCTTCGAGTCTTGGGAAGTGTACCAAGAATGACCTCTCTTCTCTTTCCTTTTTGCCTCCTGTGAAAAGCACCCACTAACTGGAGGGGGGAGTCAGCATAGTGCTAGAAGGAATACACAGCACCATCGCTGGAGTTTAGGATTAGAGCCACATCCTTCCAGCAGCTAGGATGAAAGCTTAATCAACGTTTGGTTTAGTACATCCCCATTTACAGGGGTCTGAACTCAATTAAAAATTTCAACTGGAATCTTGGCACAGGTGCCTTGAGACAGAATCTGACTGTTCTGGGCTCTCACCCCAATTTTAATATGTATTCCTGGAAGGAAATAGTTGGGTCAGATGGACCTGGGGCTCAATTTAGACCCTTGGCATAAAAATGTAATAAAGTTCTGTTTGGAATTCCATGGCAATTTAGTTAAATTACAGAATCAGCTATTGCCATAGGTCTCTTTTTTCCCCAGGCGTACTATTTTCCTCGAATTTGATGCCATTTTTAAAGAAAGTGGTGAGATGAACTTGGAATCCAATGAACTTCATACAAATCCTGGCTCCATTTGCTAGCTGGATGCTTTTGGTTATGTCACTTCACCTCTTTGGACCTCAGTTTTCTCACCTAAAGAACTGATAATAATAGGTAGCTCTTTCTTAAATGGTGACTGTGAGAATTTAAATGAGATAACAAATAATGTTGTTTGGTATGTGGCATTGCTAAAATAAGTAATTTACTTTCCTGCAAAATCTTTCCACTTCTGACAGGTTCAATAGGTTACACTGTGTGACATTTTGGTCCCTTACTCTTAGACCAGGTCTTAGCACCCATGGTTGCTTTAATGATGAACCCAGTTCTGAACCCTAGGATTTTAGTGAGTTAAGCTACCTACTAGGATTTTAGATGAGCTCTGCTACCTGCCTTACATTCACCAGCAAGCTTCTCCAGACCTGGAACCTTCTCTTGCCTTTTGGCTGGCGTGTCTCTGAGACTGTACAACACAGCATACCTCCAATCCATTCTTGACACAACAGAGATATCTTTTTAAAATACAAATGGTCCTTACTCCCTTAACTCCAAGGCTCTGAGATAGAAGATTTAAATGTATCCCATGGCCTAGAAGGCCCAGCATAATCTGCCCCACCTACCTTTCAAGTCTCAGCTTCCCCTCAGTATCCTAGCTTCGGGTACTTTGTATCTTTTTAATTCAAAAACATGCCACACTACCTTCTGCTCTCCAGTCTTTGTTCCTATTGCTTTCTTTTTCTGGAGCAATTTTCTCTACCCATACCCCCTTAAAAATCAGCTTATCCTTTATATCTCAGCTCAAAATCACTTCCTTAGGAGTGTAACCCTTGAATTTGGAAACCGTACTATGTTTTCCTATTATATTCTCTGATAAGATTTCATTTATAGCTACTTTCATGGCTTATAACTCTCCGTTCAATTAAAGCCTGTCTTAACTGTAAACTCCATGAAGGTAGAGATCATGTGGTGTTTGCTCATCATTGTATTCTCAACATCAGATAATTTGTGTAGAATTGTAGACGTTGAAAAGTGGCACTCCAGCACTGTCACTCCCTTCTGGGTTATTCCGGGATCACTAGCCTTGACCCACTTCTAAATCCTAATTCCCTAGAGATTCTCTAGGTTTCTCAAATCATGACTCGTTTCCTTTATTTCAGTCAGAACTTATATTCAGCACCACTTCTCATTCTGCCACCTTAGTCTTTTCTCTGATTTTATTATTGCAGATCACCTCAAAGAAGGAACCCTGCAAATGTGACCTTGTTCTTCTGGGCCTATGCATAGGCCTCCTGGGAAGTGCTACCAGATGTATGCCAAACTCACTGGGCAGGACTTGTCTCTTATCCAACTTGAATATATTGAGTTATAACTGGAGGTCTGCAATCATCAAGTTCCTATAACACCACGTCTGGATGCCTGTCTGGTCTCTCTGGAGTGCCCCTTTAGCCAGATCAGCATTTTAAGTTTTCCTTTACCTTGCTTGCTGTATTTGGGCCCAACTATGGTCACATACAGGAAGGAGCTTTGTAAACTTGAAAAGACCAGACACAAGTAAGGGATTAAGGGCTTAGTTCAGGCTCCCTTTCAATACATAAACTAGGCTTCTTCTGCTTGGCACACTCTGCCATCTGGAGAAATTTCTTACTTCTTTCTTCCCCAATGACACTTCCAACCCTCTCTCTGCTCCCTCCCCTGAACTGGCATAGATAGAACAGAATTTTTTTTTTTCTTTTTGAATGTCAAATCTGTTGCTATTAAGCCAGGAAGGTCCCCTATTTTTAAGTTTCTGTTTACTCTCAATATGGTTTGCCACAATAGCTGAACAATAGTAACCTAAATAGCCAACACCATTTTAACAAATTAAATCTTGATGTGAGCTAAATAAGTTCACAGTTACTTTAGGGTGAAAAATAAATGCACAAAAAGACTTGTTCTACAACCTTGTGTAGATCCCCTTCCAATTCTGAACCTCAAATACTATTGGATAAGGAGTTAGATGTGTAAATACCTACATTGCTGATTAAAATAGACCAAGCATGTGAAAGGTCTTGTATATGGCTTGTTGTAAATATTTTGTCATTACCATTTTTTAAACTAACTCCTTCACTCTACAAAACAGAAACTGAAGACCATGGAGGTTAATTAATTCAACCAATCAATCATGTGTTCTATAATAATTTTTTTAAGTGACCACTGTGGGCCATGCACTGTGCCAGAGGCTAAATAAATGACTTACCCAAGGTTGCACTGCGATTTCATGGCAGATCTAGGATATCAACAACAACAATAGCTATTATTTGCTGAGGGATCACTATAAAGCTAGCATTTGATAAATATTTAATTTAATCTTCACAATGACCCTATGAGGTAGATATTATTGGTGATAATTTTTATGATAAGGAAATCGAGGTTCAGAAAACTTAAATGCCAGCTCAATAATTGCTACTCAAATTTTTCTCCAAATGGTTGCATGGGGACCAGAAGATGACACTGAGATGTAGAGACCATTGTAGAATAAACTAAAAAATCCTTAGACATATTTTACAAAAAAAAGAAGGTAAGTGAAAACTCCAACACAGAGGCAAAAGTGCCATGTTTAAAGATTCACAAAGTAAGTAGGCAAGAACATGGCAGGTTTGGGAGCCAGAGAGATTCTTTCCTTTATAAAAATGAGAAGAATTAGTTATTTGCAGGGCTATTGTGCAAATAAACCAGATACTAAATGAACAGAAACACCTTCCTCCATGTATCTTTTCACTCTCTCACTTCATTTGGGTCTCTGTTTAAATGTCACTATGTCACCTACTTAGAGAGATTTCCCTTTTCACTCTGCCTCAAGTAGGCCTCACCCTACTCTATCTCTTTGATGCATTTTTTTTCCAAAGCAGCTGGTTTATCTGTTCATTTGTCGGCTGCCTGGCATACTGAATGCATGTCATTACCTTCCTTTCCTCCTGACTCTTGTTCTGGTGCTCTCCTTCAAACATGTGAAATCATTTCATCCATCCCAGGGAAGAGTATGGGAGTGAGTCCCAAAAAAACTCAGTTTCCTATCTGACTCTCCAAAGAGAATCCAAGCGTTCTGCTTCACTCAGGGAGTCCCTCCCTTCACTGGAGCAGTATATAGTGGAAATACTGCCAGTGCCAGACCGGGCTGCTTGCCTCCTTCCTGCCTGACTGCTTCTTGCTTATTACCCCAAAACATAGATGAAAGAGAGATAGGTTTGCAGGACTGTATGGTGTGTTTTCCCCGAAAGAAAAGCTTTGCAAGTTTAATTAAACCTTGGTAATTTCACAGACCACAGGGTTGAAGAAGAATAAACTGTGTTCTCAGAGCTTTTCTTACCCTTTAAAATATGCATTCCTTTAGTCTAATTTTCATTTCCCATGTAAAAGGGTCATGAAATTAATGGGAAAAAAATGCTCTGGAAAGGAAACGTGCTGTTAGTCGTTGAATTTGTAAGAATGGAAATGATATTTTTGAATATGCCTTCAGCTGCCAAAAGACTACAGATGCTCTTTTAATGTTACAAAGACAAGTCTTCTTGTTGCATATTTGCCGGAAATGAGACCCCGAAGAAAGGCACTGTTTCCTGCCATTACTCAGTTGCCAGGGAAACTGTGTACAGAAGTTAGCCTAAATGAAAGTTAATAAATGAAACATCTTGTAAATTGGTATAAGATTATTTCAAAAAGTCTGGGCCAATCATGGGGCAGAATGATCCTGGTAGAACTGTAAGGATTTCTTAGCTATGACAGGAAATGACACTTAAAGGTTACCATTCTACGGTTTCCTACTGTGAACCTTTTTAATGAGTGTTTTTTCTACAAGTAAAAGCTCTGAGAAAATTTTTTAAAAACCCCTACAACTCCCTCACCAACAAACAAACAAGCAAAAACAACCAAATAAACAAAAACACAGAGAGCTTTGGAAAACAGTATTTAGTAATCTTACATGTCAGAAAATGGCCTAAGTTTTCTCCTCTTTACTATTTTACATAAAGGATTATATGTGGTCTGCTTTAAAGAAGGACTAAATTAGTATCAAATTATTTCAAGTATATTACTATCACTAAAACTCAGTTCTCGCTTCTATAAAATAGAGCTAATTATAATCTCTTCCTTCCATGGTTATTCTAAAAATAAAATGAGGATACCTCTGTGTGTGCTCATATACACATATATGTGTATGCATATAGATGTGTGTGTGTGTACATACATATATATGGTATTATTTATCACATGGTAGATGTTCAAGAAATACATAGAAAATCTTAGAGATCATGTGGTTCAATCTCCTACTTAGTGCAGAAAATTCCTTCTAAAATATAACTGCCACCCAACTGTTCCTTAAACTCATCTAGGAACAGGGAGCTCACTACCTTACAAGGCAGCCCATAGACTGCTGACTTCTTTCTTTTACTAAGTCAGAATCTGTTCCTTATAGCTTTTATCCACCAGACTTGGTGGCTTATGGGAACACAAGAACAAGTTTATTTCCTTTTTCCTGAAGCAACACCCAGGTCTTCCTGAATCCAAAGAACCCTGTTATCACAATTAGCTCCATGTGCTAATAAGAGGTAGCTCTGTGTGACCACAAGCAAGTCACTTCACATCTCTGACCTTCAGTTTCCAGTACCATTAAATAAGGATAGTAATTCTTTCTGTTTCCCTGACAGGCTTCTGCTAAAGAGCAAAATGAAATACCAGATGGGAAACTTTTGAAACCTGTAAAGTCCCACACATATTAGCTACTGTTATTTCTTTTTCGCCAGTCATCCCCACTTAACCTTGCCTAAGGGAGCAGTGGAAGAAGGTGGCCAGTGGAAGTAACTGCCCCTGCTTGAGGGAGTGAGAAGATGGTGGACTTTCTTTCCATAAGTTATTTCCTTCCTTAAGTTCTGCCCTCTCTAGTCCCAAGGCCTGAAAACTGATTTGCATCGTCTTGGCTCCCCTTGCTGCTTTCTCAGCATGAGCCCTTGCCTCTTTCCCCAGGTTCCCTCGTTGATGTTGCTCACCCATTTAGTTAAATGCTGTTTTGACGAGGTAGCCTATTTTGGTAAGTGCCCCTGGGGAGCTGCAAAAAGGTTTAATTCTCTTTCTTTTCCCTAATGTTTATCTAATGGTAAAGGATTGAGAATAGGTTCAATATCCCTGGAGACTCTAGGCTGAATGATTCAATAATGTATGTGTCTAGGGGCTGGCTGAGAGACTTGGCTTTCTGAAGACAGGGGAGGGTGGGTTGAAGACGCTCAGCCATTGTATTAGGTGGGAATGTCACTCATCAGGAGGCATCCCAGGGGCTTAGTAAGAAGCAGCATTAATGAACCAGAGGATGTGGTGATCAGGACAGCAATGCTGGGTGACCACACATCTCAGCATGTATATCTGTTGTCTCAGTGTAATTATTAATGGTACCACCTTTTCATTCTCAAAGGTAATATGTGGAGGACAAATTTTAGTTCACCCTAGACATAGAAGAAATATTTGGTAGAGATTTAGGTCCTTTCTTTGGAGTCTCAGACCTGAATACATAACTGCACACAAGACATCATCACCCAGATACCCCATAGCCACCTCAAACTCAAAATGTCTCAAAGTGAACTAGCGCCATCTTCCCCCAGCGTGCTCTTCCTCCAACATTCTCTATCCCAGGAAAGGGCATCACCACCACCTGGTTCCTTAAGCCAGAAACCTAGAAGTCCTCTGAGAAATGTTTAATTACCCTCATCTCTACAATAAGTCTGCAAAAAATTCTTCAGATCATTCCCCTTCTTTCTACTCCCATGGCTGCTACCTCAGTTCTGAGTCTCATCCTTTTTCCAGGACCCCTTAAACTTCAATTTGATGTTGTTCTAGCCAGTCCATCACACCAAGTGTTTTGAGATCCTAACTCTGTCCTCTGTTCTATTAGCCATCTCCCCAAGTTCCTCTGTGTGATCATGTTTTTGATGTGCTTATCTAAACCATTGAACCCTGTACCCTGCCTCTAAGGGCCAACCTTCTACTTCATATTTTCAATTGTTCATTCATTCATTCAACAAAGGTATTGATTATAAGTTCTGAGGGTACAAACATGTCAATATTATTGAGTTTGGTGAACTTAACAATATGAACAGTTAGAAAGCGAGGCATTTCTACCAATATCCATTGTACTTTGAATTCAAATTCATTGTCCACTAATATCCTAGTATGTTGTTTCCAAAATATAAATTTAACTATGTCACTGAGTTGTTTAAAACACCCCAATGTTTCTCCATTGGTTATGGATATGTTTCAATATGAAGGAAACCCCACTAGAGTAACATCCTGCCTACTCTCACCCCTTCCTTACCAGAATCACCTTAGGGAGTAGGGGTAAGTTCTACAATGGTGACAGTGGGAGAATTAAGCAGTTTTTTCACAGCTTATGCTTACTTTCTGAAATCAGCCTACCTATAGACAGCATACAATCAGTTCTGCCCTCTGTTATCTGTGCCTTACTGCTGCCTGTGCCTGGGGAAGGGAAGTAGATCTCTATGATTCAGTATTTGTCCCTGCCTACTCCAGTCATGCTCTCCAATCTAAATTTTCTAAGTGGTAATTTACCTGACTCCATTTTTCAGTTGGGTCTGATCTTGGATAAAGAGCAGAGGTATGTAATTCATTGAGTTTCTCAAACCCCAACAACCCAGGACTAAAGTCAAGTTCTCTGGTCTTGTCAAAAAGCAGAAAAAAATCCATTACCTTCTCCTTTTCTTTTTTTTTTAAGTGAGAACATTTGCCTTTCTGCAGTTGCTCAATATCTTTCCTCTCTTTAGTACGTTCTTTTGGGAAGTCACCTCTTTGATGACAATCCACAGACCAAGCTAAGATTCACAGAGATCTTATCTGAGCCCAAAAGAGACATGAAAAGTCAGCTGGGAGCAGTTTATAGGAGTGCTGTCTGAGTGGCAGGCTCAATGGGCCCTTATCGTCCCCTCAGCCCCACACAGCTCAGGAGAGTTGCACTATGCTGTTTGATTCTAACATTGAAGCGGCTTGGCGTCCTTGAGGAGGGTTTTAACACTTTCTAGTATTGAAGTAGCCAACCAACCTGGTTATGACACTTTCTTTGCTACATAGTAAGAATGAGTCATTCCAGTCTTATTTACAAATAATAGTAAAAGGGCATTTTACAGTTTGTTTGCTAAGATTTTCTTCCTTTACTTATTTTATGTTCTCAGAAAACCATGCTTAAGTACACAAAATTGCCCCATTTTACAGATGAAGAAACTCAGTCTCAGGTTAAGTGCCTTTCTCAAGGTTCCTCAGTAAGTTCAAGGAAAAACTTGGGAAATCCCCTCTGAATTAGTAAGAATCAAAAGGCAGTTGGGAACTTCCCTTAATGATAACTGCAAAATTCACCATTTTTTACATCTGTGTTGAGCTTTGTACTCTTAAAAACACAACATATCATAACTAAAAGAGACCTTAGCAAGCATATGGTCCAGTCTCCTTCCTTGACAGAGAGTAAAGCAAAACCCAGAATAAGAAAGTGATTTTCCTAAGATCTTGAAGAGAGGTTAGTAAGGATGGGACTCAAATCTAAGCCTTCAGTTTCCATCTAGGCTCTTTCTATTAGTGATACTTACTGAAGACATAAGCTCATTGTGCAGATGAGAATTTTTTTTTTTTTTTTTAGTTGGAGTCTCACTACATCATCCAGCCTGGTATGTAGTGGCACACACACTCACAGCAACCCCAGTGTGGACCTGCTGGGCTCAGGCGATCCTTTCACCTCAGACTTCCAAGAAGTCGGAACTACAGGCGCACACTACTATGCCCAGTTAATTTTTTCATTTATTGTAGAGACAAGGTCTCACCAAGTTGCCCAGGTTGGTCTCAAACGCCTGGGCTCAGGCAATCTTCTCGCCTCAGCCTCCCAAACTGCTGGGATTATACAGGCTTGAGTCACTGCATCCAGCCGCAGATGAGAATATTAACCTCAGAAAGATAAAGTATATTGGTGAAGATGCCACAACTGGAGAATGGGGGAGCTAACATTAGCTTTGGAGTCAAATGATAATACCTGGCTAAATAAGTGGGAGTTATTATTAATTATTAGTACTGTTATAATTACTTCTATCAAAACTATCTAGAATTGTCTAGCTTTACTTGATGACTTTGTCGCTATCATAAAATTAGGGCTTCAGTAATTCAGTTTCATTATTAGTCAGTTTCATATATTTTTTCCTTTGTTACAGTGCCTTCATTGTGTGGTATGCCTTCAAAAAAACTAAGGTATTTATAGACCCTAAACTCTGGTTATGAGCTTCAAGTATATTCTGCTTTCCCCATGACATTCACTAACTGTTACCCCAGAACCTGGCATCTGTTAAGCTGCCTGCAAACATTTGACATTTGAAAGTGGATTTTTCTTTTGTAATAGATAAATTTACTACTTTAATGGAAATTACATAAACAAATAAAATCAAACTATACTTTATTATTGTCTAATTATGAAATTTACATTTTCAAAAGTAATATGAGTGGCTGTCAGACTCAAAAAGTAGCAACTAGCCAGGCTCGGTGGCTCAGCCTGTAATCCCGTGCCTTTGGGAGGCTGAAGTGAGTGGATTGCCTGAGCCCACGGGTTCGAGACCCACCTGGGCAGCGAGACCTCATTTCTACAATAAATCAAAAAATCAGCTGGGCGTGGTAGCGCATGCCTGTAATTCCGGCTACTCGGAAGGCTGAGGCGGAAGGATCGCCAGAGCCCAGCAGGTCGAGGCCACTGCACTCCAGTCTGGGTGACAGAGTGAGACTCCAACTCAAAAAAAAAAAAAAAAAAGTAGCAACTGCTGAAAAGGTTTTTGTTTTAGATTGGAAAATATGGTTTATTTAGAAAGTAAGTTGAAGAGAGAGAGAGAGAGGAGAGATTCACCTCCCCAAGGTAAGGGAGGGGACCAAGGCTTAGAAAACATGGTGGCCATAGCTTAAAGAGCCATGTGGACACACCAGAGTTTAACAAAGCAATGGCATGCTGAAAAATTTTAATCATGTGATTCTGGGACTGGAACCCAGGTCTCCATGAAATCACTGCTCTTATCTTCTACAGCCCCTACTGTTTGGGGTTTTCAATCTCTTTGGGTTATTTCTAAGCCCTTAGGCCTTCCAGATCACTGGTGTAAGAGCCAAACAGACCTGGGTTTTAATTTGTAGTTCTCCTATTTTTCAGTAGGATGCTTTTGGGCGAATAACCTAACTTCTCAGAGTCTCGATTTTCTTATCTCTAAAATTGGGGCTATAATATCTGCATCCCAATGTTATTGAAAGGATTAGAAATAAAGCACTTAAGGTGAATGGCTCATAATAGGCACTCATTAAGGATTAATTCCCTTGCCCATCACTAGCTGATCCATCAATACATACATGCTATTGACCAGAATGAATGGGCCATATGCAAGTCAAAGCACTATGTCTTACCTGCCCATTTTGGTACATAACTCAATCATCCATTCAACAAATACTATGTTTCAGACCCTGTGTTATGCTGGTTACTGATTATTCAGTGGTAAATAAAGCAAACGTGTTCTAAGCCATCTTGGAGTTACAACCTGGTGAAAGAGACAGAGATTAAATAAGTAAACAAATAGATAAAATATGTAATTATAAACTGTAATAAGTACTGTAAAGGAAGAAAAACAGTTATATCAGAGAACAGGATGATCTACTTTAGAAAGGGTAATTAGGGATGGCTCTCTGAGGAGGTGACATTTAAACTGAGAATAAGGAGTCAACAAGGAGAAGAAGTGGAAGACCATTCCAAGTAGGGGACCCAGCAGCTGTGAAGGGCCTAGGAGAGAGCGGGATTAGTGTGTCTTTCAAATTCTGCCCTTTGGCTATCCCCACAGACTTCTACCATCTCAAAATAGATCAGTCATTTGTATATGTACATAACTTTGCATGTACTTTGTCTTCTGCCTCTAAAGCCCTTCTCCCATTTCTCCATCTGGAATGCCAAACTCCAAATGTCACATTTCAAAGATTCCTTAATCAATTTCCCCAAAGTGGACCTAATCCCTTTCTCTTCCCATGTTCCCCCAAATAGTTGTGTTTAATTTTATAATAATATATGGCAAAAACATAATGCTTGTTATTAAACACTTATCTTGTGCTATGGACTGTGTCAAGTATCTTACCTGAATTACTGCATTTCATAATTACAGAAGTCCTATAAAGGAGATACTATTATCATTATCTCTCCTTTACAGAAAAAGAGCCTGAAGGTGTAGTCACTTACCCTCACTGGAAGAGGCAGTCTGGACTTGAACTCCAGGTCTTTTGCCTCCAAAACTCAAACTCATAAGCCTCTGTGTCATGCTAGAGCACATCTCCTTGTGTCTTTCCTTCATCAGATGCTGAGATTCCTGAAGGTGGGGTTTGTGTGATTTATCAGTATATCCTCAGCACACAGAACAAGCCCTGGCACAAAGGAGTTAACTATTTGCTAAAAGAATGTCTTGGCAATTACAGATACTGACTGATAAAGACAAAAACACATAACACATAAACAGGTCTGTCCCTTCAGCCTTCAGGCACAGCCTGTACCATGGCCGCTGCTGATCTGATTTGTGCAGCGATTGACAGCCTGGGTCCCTCTCCTTTAGTCCCGTTAATGGCATTAGCATCTAGTCAATAATGCTCAGCATTTCATTTTACCACTTTAATTAACAAATTCAATTTGTTCAAACCGCTGTGAAAACAAATTAAAAGCTCAAGAATGGGGCCTCTAGGAGGGGGAGGGAAAACAGGGGCTCTGCATGGATTAGGCTGGGTGTTGATCTGCTCTTTGTGCTTACAGGGAGCTGAACATTGTCTGCCTTTCAACCATCATCTTATCCCTGACCCAACAGAATGCCTCAGTGATACAGGCAATCAGTTTCTGTAGCTTCTAGCTCTGTCCTTTCCCTCTTTGTATAGACAAATGGGGGCCCCACTCTGCCCCTCAAATTGACTTTTGTTCTTCAATGAAAGTATTCTGCCTTGAATTTGAATTCAACAACAACAGCATTAATAATGAACAACCCCCTGGTCTAGTGGCTCTAAACCAGGGATAATTTTAACCCATAGGGGACACACCTGACAATATCTAGAGATATTTTTCGTTGTCATAACTAGGAGGAGGGTACTACTGGCATCTAGTGGGAGACCATGATGCTGCCAAACGTCCTACAGTGCACAGAACAGCTCACCTCACCAA
Organism: Carlito syrichta; assembly: GCF_000164805.1. Lineage (NCBI taxonomy): Eukaryota > Metazoa > Chordata > Mammalia > Primates > Tarsiidae > Carlito > Carlito syrichta. The sequence goes on along the minus strand of NW_007232725.1, from coordinate 84,977 downwards.
ATAATTATTTGGTCAAAATGTCAATCGTGCTGAGGTTGCAAAACCCTCTTCTAGTCCCTCTACAGTTTTCTAAGCACCATCCTTTATAATACCAATGTCCCCATGAGGTAAGCAGGATGGAGACTGCTGACCCCAACTTAAGCATTGAAAAAACTACAATCAGAGTTCAAATGATGTGCTCAAAGTGCACAGTTAGTTAAGTAGTAGTGATGAGACCAGTACAAGATTCTTTCATCATCTCTAGCTGAATTAAAAAAGCAGAAAGCACCTTTTGGAAGCTAACAGCAGTTTTTTGGGAAATAATAATGACTACAGATATGCCCCTGTCCCCTACATACTCTTAGGGGACTGACACTGGTCACGGTACTTACCCAGGTGATAATCTGTCTAGGCTTGGTAAGACCAGACTTGGAAGAAGGTGCTTATGATAAGCAAAGCTGGGAAATTTCCTGCTGCCTCCCACCACCAATAGTTCTATCCAAAGACTCCATATAAGTGACATGCTTTTGAATAGAAAGTCACCACTCAAAAGATCATCTGGCTCTCAATCATTGGTTATTCTAATTCTGCGGTTCAATTTTCCTTTCTCTCTTAGAAAACAAGAAGGGGTAAGCATAGTCATAACTACCTAGACATTTTGTGGCGGGCAATTCAAAACCAAAACTTAAAACTTGAATCTTTTCCAGAGGTTCTGACAAGCACACAGACATATTTGATAAATTGGGGAAACAGGGGAGTAGGCAGGCAGAGAAAGGGGAGAAAAGGGAGAAAGGAGGAAGAGAAGCTTATGGAAGTTACTGAAAAAGATCAATAGAAGACTTTGAGGAAATTTATGCAAAGGAAAAGAAAAGTCCAGCAGGATGAAGCAGTCACGGACCCTGAACATCAGAGAGCAGTGGTGGCTCCTGGTATAATCAATATCAGATACTCTAGCAGCTTATGTATATGACTCAGATTAGTAGATCTGCATGTGTGAATCAAAGACATGGATCACTAAATTCTGTACCACTTTGGAGCCCAAGGTATTTGCTCTGGGATATTACTACATTTGTATAACAAGGAGGGCACTTCATGCGTACATTGTTTTGTGCCAAGTAAATTTCTGGCATTGGGATACAGGATTGGCATTTTACTTTCACTTCAATAAATTACAGTTTTCCAGCTCTGAAGATAATGGCAATGATGATCACAGTCTTCAAGGGAATAAAGTTTTAGTCTAGAAGCAGTTCATAGTTGACTGAGGCCTAGGATTACAAAGCCCTGAGTTTTATGGTAGCAAGTGATAACCAGGAGTAGTTTACAGACCTTTGTAAGATTCCTTGGGATCCTTGAAACTATATGAGGAGGAAAAACATTGTAAAAGAAGTTCCTGCTATGATAGGTCAGGGTACTGAAATACAGAAATGTAATACTGTTTGATAATGTTTGTGTGACTTCAGTTATATTAACAGGATGCTGAAACCCATGCCACTGGATTTGTTCCTGTTATCTCAAGCTTGTTTTATCCTGCCCATTATCAAAGTGAAACTCAAAGAGGTTAAGTCACTTGCTCAAAGTCATGCACCATGAAGGTGGCAGGGTTGGAATTTGAAGCAGGATCTGCTGATTCTAAATAGCAAACTGTATCTATCCTATTATGGCAGGGTCCCTTATGAGGGAAATGGGAGAGGACCAGAACGGCCTAGGTCTCTTGGTTTGGTTTCAACCTGCTCTCCAATGCCTTTTTCTCTTGCCCTTGCAAACCAATGTGACCTCTAGAGACAAGTAGATCACTCTTTTTCCTTAGTGAGGACTGTTTTGTAAAACCAGCAAAGCATATTTCCAACTTAACACTCATAGACATTGTCCCCATAGGAAAGCCTGACATTAATGGCAGAGCTGTTAATCCAAGGACGACATATCCCCCATTGAAGGACTTACTGCAGAAATACTCCCATTCCTTTGACTACTTAGAGCCAGGTGTCTACTCAGAACCAGATGTTGAATTATTATGGTGGAGGGTGTGGTAAAAGAATATGACTTTAAAGCCAGACTGGCCTGGATTTAAGTTTTGAATTCATAGCTCACTAGGTGAGTGACCTGGAGTACATGCTTTATTTAATCTCTCAAATACTCTGGTTCCTTATCTGTTAAATAGGATAACAGTGAAACTATTAAAAGACTGTTGTGATTATTAAATGAGATAGTTTGGGCAAAGAACCTAGAACAATGTCTGGCATAGAAGTAAATACTCACAAATGTCAGCTCTACTCCCCATACTCCTAAGTCTTCCACTTATACTGGAAATGTGTCCCAATTCAATGCTGTATACCCAGAATTTAGAACAAAGCCCAAGAAATAGTAGGTATTCAATACAGGAAACCTTGATGGGTAGATAGAGTGGTAAGAAAAAAATTAAGGCTTATAGTCAACTCATATGTGAATCACAGTTCCATTATTTTCTAACAGTCATGTGATCTTGAGCAAATTACTTACCCTCTTCCAGCCTCAGTTTTCATATGGATAAAATGGGGGCGAATAACTTGCCAAGTTTTTGTAAGGATGGAAGTTTATATACATATGTATAAAGTTCTTATATAGTGCATACCTGGCAATTAGATGGTGTTGTCTATGAATGTTCCTATGTATAATCTGGATCTTTAGCTAGCTTCTAAAGATTTCAAACAAATTATCTAAGTATCACCTTTTCCCTTTATCATAGTTATTTCCTCTGATTATACAAACATATGTAGAAGTAAGGAAGTCAATCTCATTGTGCTTCATGGAATTTTGAATCTCACCTTTACCCTTGTACAGTCAACAAACACGTACAGATCATCTGTGACTGTGTTCACAACATTGTGTTAAGGCTGGGAAATCAATGAGGACAAGACTGACAAGGTCCCTGCTCCCATAGAACTTGTAACTTAGTGTGCAGGGGAAAGTAAAACGGGGATGAGCAAGCAATACACAGATTAATTAAAATATGTCTTGCTTTGTGAAAGTTGCAAGTGGCTTCAGTAATCTATACTTTTGTTCTCCAGAATGAAGATTACCAGATGTGGCCAAAGAGACACACACCGACCTACTCAGAGATAAGGTGATGAGTACATACAAAAATTACAGTCTCTCAGGACAAAAAATTGCTATTTAAAGGTATTTTGGTTACATGACGAAGCAATTTGATTTTCATGGTTCCTTATACCTCCACATGTTCTTCCACTGAGGCATGCTCCACCATATATTTAGTAACATTTGCTTAGCACATACTATGTTCCATACATTGTCCCATGTACCAAAGCTACAAAGATGAATAAGACATGGTCCCTGCCCTAGTAAGACATAGTTCCTATAGCTCACAGTTAGGGAGACAGAGCTGAAAACAGGTAGGAAGCATCATGTCATTATAACTGAAATGAAGGGGCACACAAAGGGTTACAGGAGCGTGGATTGTTATTGGTGGTGAGGGTGGTGTGTGTAAGTGTGGGGGGGGCAGTGTTAACTTTGCCTGAGGTGGAGGGTGGGCTGAATGTCAGAAAATACTTCTTGGATTCGTAAAGCTATTCAGAGGCACAGATCAATGCTAGAGCTTGGAGGATTAGATGGCATTAGGGCTAGTCTCCTACCAAGGACTATAAGCAACATTCAACATCTCCTGATTGCAAAATCCCATATGCCAGGCCCTGTAATAGTCATTGACTATACAAAGGTAAATAGACCTTGGCCTACCTCAGGGAGCTCACAATATGACATATAGTAGCAGTCAAGATAACAGCATGATCAATGCCAGAATGGAAGGAAGTTCAGGCTGGGGATGGGATGGCCAGCTGGGACCACAGAGGAGAGGGAGGCAGCTAAGTCTTCCCAGGGGTTAGGGTGGGGCCAAGGAAGTCTTCACAGAGAAGGTGATACTTGAGCAGAGACTTGTAAGTTGAATAGAGTTTTTCCTTCTTTCTATCCATTATATGAGGCAGGACCCCCCCCAAAAAAACAGAATTAGTCTTTTGGAGAGCAGTACTCTTGTAATATACTCAGAATTTGTTCCTCTGGATCAGTCAACCAAATTTTTATCTGGACATTTTGAGAAGGTTGCATTATGATTTGCAGAAGAAATGTTCCAAGTTGTGGTAAACAGGTGACTGATTCTTCTACCATGACAATACACTTGTCCACACCACGCTGAGTGTTCAGCAGTTTTGAACCAAAAACAGCATGATCTCTGTGCCCTACCCTCCCTAGTCACTAGATCTCGCCTTCCCCCCCAATGAAAAAAAGTCTTCAAAGGGAAATGCTTTCTCTATGTGGAAGAAGTGAAACAAAATGGCAGAAGCACTAAAAGTCATCAAAATTTATGAGTTCAAAAACTGTTTTGAGCAGTGGAAAAAGCGTCTCGATAAGTGTATTGCATCAAATGGAGAGTATTTTGAAGGTGACTAAAGTTTAAACATATAAGAATAAACACACAATTTCTTATAAATATATTCTGGGTTTTTTTGCATCCCCCCCCACCCATATTGATGGATTCACTCATAAACTACTTGAACACTTACTGTAGCATAAGCAGGACAGTATCTAAGTAAAACTGTGAAGTCTTCAGAATTTACTTCAGCTTCATAGGTTGTCAGAGAAAATATTCTTATAAGTGATATGGTCAAACTTCCACAGTTTTATAGATGTAGAATCAGAGGGCCAAAAAAAAAGGTGAAAAGACTAACATCAAATCACTCAGGTAGCAACTGATAGAGACAGATTTAGAACCCAGTGTGCCCACACCCCAGGCCTCATTCTTTGATAATGCACTGCCCCTTCCTCATCCTCCATTCTTTTCCAAACCCTCCATCTCCCAACCCCAAAGGATTCTAATACTCTTTTGCCCTTTCCCTTTCTGGTTGGGCAAACATTTCCCTGGGGAAGGTTCAAAAATGATTCATATCGAGATAAGCAACCCTTAGTGTTACATATGGAGGAGCAGGGAAAGGGAATAAAACCTCACATTACAAAAATTCATGACACAATTCAGTTTATTTCTCTTTCTATTACAAAGTATAACTCTGTCTACCACGAGGGTTTAAGGACGAGAGGGCATTTCTTATTAGGAAGGCCCTCAAATTTGATGCAAGCCATCTGGTTGGATCAGAAAACTCTTATTTTCATAATCAAGGGTAACAGTTACAGAGAAATGTGCAGGGTTATCCCCTAGTATGATTTCTAACAGGTGATATCATCATTTCTTCCCGTATGCCACAAAGTGTCCACAGATGCTCAGGACTGAAATAGGCATATCAAGTGCACAGTCCTCCAGGCTCAGCTGGAGGCACCTCAAATGGTGACAATCACGGAGACTATGCGATTATTGCATCAGGATGAGCCTCTTTCTTCTTCCTTTCCTGCTTCGTGAGAGGCACTGCAGATATCCTGCGGTGTGACCACATTATTGAGGTTCCAACTGAAAAGCCCTTCAAAGATCACAGACAAGTTAGGACACTGGCAATAATAAAATCAGGCCTGAACCTTTGGTTTTAGTAATAATGATAAGGGATTGCATTTATATGCACATCTTATTCTCCTCACAATGTCCTTGAGACACAAGGTTTGTTGTCTCCATTTTATAAGGTGAAAAAACTGAGTTCCAGAGAGACACAGTTAGAAAGCGGTAGGGTCAATGTCTGAACCCAATACTCTATCACATGCCAAGATTCTGTGACCACACAGATTCCCAGAGCACACTCCAGCTCAAGCACACCCCGTTTTCTGCTGCATTTGTCCAAACACTAGTAGTAAACATACAAGATCCTTCATTAGACCTTAAGCATGCTGTGGTACTGCTCTGGGCCTTAGATCCATCATAAAAATAAGAATATTACTTATTTCATAGAGCTGTGAGCATTAAGTGAGATCAAGTGAGGTGTTGTATAAAAGTGCTTTGCCCGGTTCTGGTATGAAGTAAATACTCAGTTAACAGTGAGAAAAAACCCAACAACTTTCTTTTTCAAAATCTATATTGCCAGTGCTCCCCACTATGCATCACATAGACCCTTAGTACCTGTCAAGAAGCAATATTGAGTCAGTAGAGCAGAACATTAAGGGGAGGGACTCTGGAGCTAGCATTTCTTGTTTAAATCTACTCTCTACCATTATTTAGCTGCGTGATCTCGGGGAAAATACTTAATCTCTTTGTGCCTTAGTTTTCTCATCTGAAAAATGGGGATTGTGAGGATTCAATGAGTTGATACACATAAAGTTCTTAGAACACTATCTGGCACACAATAAGTGTTCAATAAATGTTAACTAATTATTATCTTTACTCTGAATATGGGAATAGATATTCTTCCTCTAAACTTTTGTTCATGAACACCATTCTATTCCCTACTGAAATGGAGCCCTCTATGCTTTGCACAAGATCCACCCCTCCCATTATCCTTTCTCTTTCTCCTATGTCTTAGAAGCCATTTTATCCCATCACAAAAATTCTGATTGTTTCAAGCATGTGTATTCTATTGTCCCACAAGCACTGACCATACTGTGTGCTCCTGAACTCTGAATCCCTAGCCTAAGGCATAGGGCCCGACCCATACTATGACCCATTCAATACACATTTGCTGAATGAATGCATTAAATGGATACATACATGTTTTTTATTGTGCATAGCAATTATAGGAGCTATTCACATAGTGATAGCTTGATCAACAGGTCAGGGTATGGAAGAAAGAGCAATGGACAAGGACAGAGATGACACTTGTTCTGGGTTTGACTTTGGCACCTCAGGTACAAGTCCTTGAATAGTTTATTTTAGCCCTCTGTGCCTCAGTTTCTTCACTGGTAAAATGAAGTGGCAGAACAAGACAAAGTCTGAGAGCCCTTCTATCTCTGTGCTATGTATTAGAAGGCAAAAAGCCCACACTGTGTTACGTTCCTTTCACAAGCACTTCATGATAGGTTCTGTGTCAGGCATTGAAGACAGAGAGATAAAGGACACCCCTTCTCTGTTCATAAGGACTTGCAACCAAGTGGTGAACACAGACTTACAAACTGATGGCTGCATGGGAAGGAGAGGAGTAGAGGGGGGCACAGAGCATGGAGGACTTGATAGCCCAGGGCAGGGGAATTCAGTGATGGCCTCCCAGAGGAATAAAAGTAAAGTTAGTCTTTTTGAAGAAATGGCCATGTGAACAAGACAGAAGAGAAGGAGATAGGCCCACACTGGGGCCCAAGAGCACACCTAAGGCACTTGGAAAGGCTCTCAGAGCGTAAGCCTCTCCTCTCCCCAGAAGCACAGTTTGCCTCTGGCCTTCTTTTCTTTTCTGTTTTTTTTTTTAATTTTTGTAAATGTCTTTTCTTTTTGTTTTAAAGATGTGGGGTACAATTCAGGATTAGGTACATAAGCAGTCATCGTACAGATGAAGTTGGGGTCTTCCACTGGTCCTCTCATCGTCTGGTTTGGGATCAGGTACCCTTTTTAGTGTTATGTGCCCCCCACCTCCCCTGGTAGTGACCCACTACTGCCAATACCTTTCATGTAATATTATGATAAATGTTCGCTCTGGGCTTCTTTTCAATCCTTTCATACCACACTCCTTTCCCTCTCTCCAAACATGCTTTTCCTTCTTTCCTAGCCGCACCTTCCCTGCCCATTTCTTCTCAGTCCCTATCCAGCTAACTCTAATTTTTTGAGTCCAGCCCACTTCCTCAGAAAAGTCTTTCCTAATGCTCCAGGTTACGTTAGGCCCATCCCCCTGTATGTTTTCTTAGCACTTTGTACTTCTCCTTCATCACATTTTCAAATAATTCTGTGTTTAGTGGCTTCATGTTTGTCTACTTTGCTAGAAGGAAAGCTTCACAAGGGGCAGGGACTCTTTTTTACCCATCTCTAACACTGTGTCTTATATAGTAGGCCTCAAAAGTATATTAAGTATGTTAACCCTACTCATAGTAGGGTCTCAAATATTTGCAGAATGAATGGAGGGACGAACAAAGATGGGGTAAAGAATGGGGGAGACCAGCATTCATCTTTGTCTTTGATCAGACTTGCAGGCTATTATTCCTTTTTCATTACATTAAATCCACAATGCCTCTGAGGCTAATGTTTTTCAGCTATTCCATCCTCTACTGTTTTTCTGCACTAATCTCAACTGAACCCTTCGAGCTTTAAGGGCTCAAAACAGGTTTGTAAAACAAAAAAATAAATGAATACCAACTTAAGCTTCTCACTGCATTCACTCACCAAAGCCTTTCCTACTCCTCAAAGTGCCACATATTCCAATTGCCTTCCAGGATACTCCAATCTGACAACCCAGTCCCTTAATATAACTGATTATAGGTGAGAGCTAATAGGAAAACAATCCAATGGAGCAATCTTAACCTAAAATATGAATGATGAATTGCACCTTGTTTGTTTTTATTTATTTTTAATTTTAAAAGAGGACAGCTGCTAAATCAGGTGAATAGGGTACTAGAAACATAGAGATGTGAAAATGGAAACTATCTTTCATAGCATCATCCCACAAAAATAAAACGGTTTTTCACAAAGTCTGGAAAACAGAACCCTAGAGAATATTCAGATCATCTCTTTCCACTTACAAATGTAGAAAGAGAAGCCTAGAGAGGGTAAAAGACTTGTTTAAGGTACACAGCAAAGTCATGTCACAGATGGGACCAGAACAGAGCCCTTTCAGCATGGATCTAGTGCTTTAGCTCTTTGCATGTCTGCCTTGTGCTTTGTCGGCAGTTTGTCAATCGAGTCTCCTGCTCTCCCTTTGCTCTTGCTTCCTTGGCCTTCTCAGTCTGCCTTTCTTTCCCTGAGTCCCAGTGACAGCCTGCCTGCCACAGTTGCCCTTGCTAAGCACGGCCACTCTGTAGATGGTTTTGCCACCTTTCACTGATTCATCCACTTGCCATCTGCTTTCAGATTTCTTCTGAAAACCCTGGCATTTCTGCTGTTCCCTGAGATCTGTCACATTCTCCTCCCCTGCTAATGGGCTCGATAAACAGCTGCTTTAATTTAGCCTTCATCCATTTCCAGGTCATCATTTTCTGAACTCTACATCATCTATTTTTTTACTCTCTTGCAGTTTTTTGATTCACCAATTTCAGAGATTTAAGTGTGTCTGAAAGAGCAAAGGTGAGGCAATGATGCCTTTTCTAAGGAATCCTAATGGTGGCGTTCACTTCTTTATTCGTGCGGCAATGAGAGTTCTTTGACACTTACTATGTGCAAAACACTGCAGGCAAGGAAGGATAGCTAAAGATGTGAAAGGCGCTGTTGCAGTTTTGGTCATTGACATAAGAGATACACGCAAAAAAGACTAAAAAAATTAAAAGAATGTCTATTTGGGATGATAAAAAGGGAATCTGGAATAGTGACAGAAATATGCATTGAGCACTTACCCTGTGTTACAGAATGCTGAAATGGATGTTTCGTCTGAGGCACCAGGAAATGAGGAAAGCTGTATTCTAAAGAAATGTCAGAATTTATATAGAATTTTCAAGTACATATCTGGAAACCGAGTATAAGACTCTAAAAACCCCTTGCCCACTTCAAAGATCTAAAGAAAAAGATAGTTGGAAATTAAAGAGATGGCTCTGTAAGGTGAATATTGGAGGCCTGGAGTCCCACATGCCACACCCTAAAAGGAGGGACTACAGGGTACTTCTCCCCTTACCCCTGCAGATGGATGGGGGCAACATTGGGCTGAATTCTGACACCTTCCTGAGAAATCTAGTGAGCAAAAGACTGGAAAAAGTGAAGTAGCTACACTGAGACTGACTAATGACCCTGGTGCTTGAGAAGGCAACAGATTCTGAGTAGATGTAGGATACATGGCAGATAAAATCAGTTTAATATCATTTTGACCCCTGCGCAGAGGCTATAAACAGTGGACCACCAGAAAGGCAGAAAATATGGGGGCGGTGACAGTAGGAGGAACAAGACACATTCCCCAAGTGATGACTGCCCTTGAACAGGGGAGCCTGGAAAGAACCCATAAAAGTACCCACAAGAGAAAGGAGTCAGATACAAACATCTGCCAGGCACAGAGAACCTGAAGCCAGTCTAGGGGAGTGTCAGGCAAGTGGGATCCTTCTCTTCGCTCTCCTTTCCTTCTCCCACTTTATCCTTGGTGAGCCAGTTGGAGTGGTGAGTGAAAAGCAGAGAGGGGCCAATTCTCCACCCCCAACTCTTTAAGCTCCCAGTGGGAAGTGGGTCTCAGCTGGGGGAATGGAGGTATCAGGAAGAAGACAACATTAAATCAAGTCCAGAGTTTTGATTACTGTCTGGGTTTGAACATTTTTAATTACAGAATTGAAGCTGCGTTTGTTAATTAAAGTGATTAAAGGACTTTCTATTACCTAAATAGGAAATTTTCATCTGGGGCAGTATAAGGACTACCCTCTAAGTAGTCTGAACCTATAGGTGAGAGATAAAAGTAAAGCTGCATTTATGAATATACTCTGAGTCCTGAATATTAGATCAATGTATTATTGACTACATATATGTTAACAAACTTAAACCTGACAATAATCTTGAATAAAGTAATATTATTATCTTCATTTTAATAAATGAGAAAACTGAGACATAGGGAGATTAAGTAACTTGCCCAAGGTCCCTAGCCAAATGAAAGTGCTGGGGTGGGAACATATTTGATCCCTAGCTGTGTCCTCCTCAGAGCTCTGCAGAGAGTCTCTGGCTCAGGAGGTAGAATAAATATTGTTTGAGGGTCTGATTCCAGGATTCTATGCTGGAAATAAGTGCATAAGAGAGACTTTGAGCCTTCCAGAGCAGCCAGCTTGAGCCAAATTAGGCCAGTGAGGATTCATCAGGACCCACCTCAGAGGTTCCCAGCTCCTTTTTCTGGTGTCTTGGCCAGATCACACCAACCATGACCACATTTTGTCTTTTAGACACAATTTTACAATTTGCCCTATCTTGCTGTTGTTTTTACCCTGCTATTGTCCTGGGAGTCCTTCCCACTCCCTCTTACTTTGGCCTACCACTCTCACCCCCTTCCCCTTGCCTACCTCACTATTTTGTCACTCTAATGATGTCTTTGGAAATGGGTAGATTCCAGGTTGTATGACTTTAGGTGAGTTCTTTAGCCTCTGAGACTGTTTCCATGTGTGGAAATGGGGATAGTATTAATTCTTACAAGGACATGTGAGGACCAACTGAGATAATGAATGGGGTATCATTTCTTAGTTGCAAGTAACAGAAGCTGACTGACTGGTTAAGCACAAAGGGAGCTTATTAAAGAAATCTTGGTAGCTCACACAATGAATTGAAGGTCCAGGGAACCAGGCCTGAAGCTAAACCTGCAGAACTAGTCTGATAGGAAAACCAGAGCTGCTATCTCCACCACTAAGTACCAGATGCTACGGGTGACATTACTGCCACTTCTGTGCCACCAGTTCAACTTTATTGCAACTACTATCCTTCCAGCACTAATGACTTCAATGGACCAGGAACTCAAATCTGCCTCTACTGCCTAGGCCTCACAGTTACTTACCTCAGAATGGATTTATTGTGCTTCTAATTGGTGGAGCTTAGATCACAAAACATGTATCCCAGTTGCAGGAGAGTTTGGGAAAGTAAATTTTCTCATTTCCACTTCGAAGTGGAAGGACTCATGAAGAAGAGTATTCAAAAGAGATTGGGTAGTCAGAAAATATGACAAATATCAAGAAGAAAAATGCCTAGCACAGTACCTGGGACCCAGCAAGTACTCAGTGAAGGTAAAATTCTTTTCTCCTATCAGTGGCACAGACTTCTATCCACCTGATCCTTAGCTCTGTGGAGGTATTAATAATGCTGCATGGGCAGATGAAAAGGCCACCATGTACTATTTAAGACTCCCAGAGAAGAATCATAATTTTAGCCTGTGTTATAGACATCTTCCAAAGAGAAGGGCTGCTAACTGGGAATTGGCTCAGAGCAGGAACAATGTGCTTGGCATTTGCCTAAATCCAGTCTTGCTTAGAGGTAGAGTAGCCTGATTAAATGTGGAAGGTTGAAAATCAGGCCTCTAATTAATTTCTGATCTATCACAAGAGATTGATGGCAGAAACATAAAAAGATAGACCACAGATCTTCAGTAGACACAAATGATGAATAGTAGAACAGTTGGTCTTGTTGCCCTGAGCAGAGTGTTTAGGGGGCTCCAGACAGAGTAGGGCATAGGTCTTGTCATTCCTTTTCTATCAGTATTCAGTCCCATAACTGGATGTATGCCTCAGTTTCCTAATTCATACTTTGGTTTTCTCTCCCTGACACTTCTTCTTTTGTACTTTGGGACCAGAGACCAGCTCTAAACCCTAAAATACTTGAAAACCTGTCAAAATGTTAGCAAAACTGTTCTGTATGCCAGGATCTCTCATCCCTGATAAGATACTTCCAGAAATAAACCACATCCTAGAGGAAAACCAATCTGATGCTATAATTTATGGGTGAAATATAGTTTACAAGGCACTTTCCTGCACATTATCAAATTTGATTCCATTAGCATTTTTGTGAATTTTATGTTACTACATTAAACATTTATTGAATGCTATTGAATCTTACTGTGTCAGGCTCTGTGCAGACTCAGAGAGGCAGCAGTGATCCACCCAAGAGCACACAACCACATTTTATGTTCTTCCATCTTGCCTTAAAGGTTGTCAAGATCAAATGAGATATCATGTGAATAAGTGCTACATAAAAGCATGAGGTTGTTATTATTAGTGTGGCTATAATATATGGATCTTGTTTCTAGGCCACTGCTCTAAAAATTTGGGTAACATAACAGAGGCATGAATTTCTGTATGATATAAACTTGTGCTGTGTCTCAGTGGCTCTCTAATCCCACAGCTTTGTTTCTACCTGATCACCTATCATTTCCCCTTCTCTTTCTCTCTCCTTCCCCAGTCACATTACTCCCAGACAGGAGTGAAGTATTGTTGCCCTGGAAATTAGTGCACCACAGATCTGGAAGGTAAAGGAATTTTAGAGGATAAAAATAGCACTGACCTCAAGAGATCAGTGAGAATTACATCAGATAATATATACAGCATTCAGTAAGTGATATCTACAATTATTATCTTCGTTTTTAAAATAAGGAAAATAGGACTAAGCACAATTAAGTGGTGTGCACAGGGATGCACAGGTATTAAAGAGGGAGGAGAGGATTCAGCACCAGGCCTGTGTTTCCCTGTGCAGCATTGCCTGTCTGGAGTGCATGTATACTTCTGGCTTAGTGCACATCCTTCCTCTTCTTCCAAGCAGAATAAATGTCCTCCTCCAAGGCTTATCCTTGCCCTGGATAGAAGAACATCTGAGTTGGGAGGGATATCAAGGCCACTTAGTCATTTTTAACCACAGTTATAATATTTTTGCTAAGTGGTCACCCTGTATGGGTAATGTTGAGCTTCGGACTCAAATCTTTCCTTTATACATCTGTTGAATTCACTCCCAGAGTAGCGATGAGACAAATGGTCCTGAATGTAGAGGCTGGGGCCTGGTGCCCAGTGAGGGATTTCCCCTCCCTTCCTTGTATTAGCTTTTTATTGCAAGCTAGCTCTTATTCAACAACTTTGCAAGCCAGTTTGTTTATTCTGATATTATTGAAGAAAAAAACAAAAAAACAGGGAGGTAGGCAGTCCCAGCTTTAAATTTTGGAATTGCCCCTCACTGGGTGATCCTGGGAAAAAGTTTTAAACTCCTGTGTTTGATTCTCCATCAGTAAAATGGAGAGAATACTGTAAGGAATATGGGATAACCAGTGTGAAACACCCAGCAAACCATGCAGCAAATACAGAATACTCAGTGGACAGTAGCTGGGAGTCATTAATCACTAACTATTATTATTCCCTTGCCAGACGGAGCCCTCACAGCGGATGTCTGCCCTGACCCTAGCTCTTTAATTAGAGCTGATCTTCCCTGCTTTCCTGCAATAGGAAGTATAAAAGACGTGCCTCAGACATTAGGCCATTTTATTTGTCTGGATTTCCTTTCTTTTCACAGACTGTTCCCTGCTCTTGTCTTCCTGCTTGAAATAAATTTCCTGGGATTCCTTAAGAAACTCATAGCAGCTGGGCTCGGTGGCTCAGCCTGTAATCCCATGCCTTTGGGAGGCTGAGGTGAGTGGATTGCCTAAGCCCGCGGGTTCGAGACCCGCCTGGGCAGCGAGACCTCATCTCTACAATAAATCAAAAAATCAGCTGGGTGTGGTAGCGTGCGCCTGTAATTCCGGCTACTCAGAAGGCTGAGGTGGAAGGATCGCGGAGCCCAGCAGGTCGAAGCTGCAGTGGCCGGGAGCGGCCACTGCACTTCAGTCTGGGCGACAGAGTGAGACTCCAACTCAAAAAAAAAAAGAAACTCATAGCATGGCCAATGCAGAACTGCGCTTTGGATTTAAGGTGGCATGACCCTACGCATTGAATTTCTTGGCCATCAATGGCATCTGTCCAGTACACAGTCATGCAACTGTTACTTCAATCTCAAGGTACTCCAACTCCCTTTCTTAGATGACAGAAGCTATAATCCCAGTGTATTCAAAACTCCAGTGCTAATAGCAACAGACAAAATTGCTTTGCGTCAGATAACCACTATATTTTAAAAGTTGCATTACAAATAGTCTATGACTTTTAATCACAAGAGCCATTTTCTTATAGAAATATTTAAAGGCACGTCATACCTTTCTTTAAATTTTTTCCCAATTAAAAAATAACTGCAGCTGCTTATGGAAAAGTAGAAAACTGGAGGAGGGAGACTGAGGATACAAGTAGAAGTGAGAGAGAGAAATGAAAGAGGTTCACAATGATTCCTAGGAAAATTAGATAGATAGATCCATCCAATTATTTAATAACATTTACTAATACTCAACTGACTCTAGTTCTGTCCCTGATTAGTCCTTGCCCTCAAAGAACACTCTGGACTAGTGTAGCAGGAAAACTGGCAAACAAACAATAATGATCAGTGTGATAAGTTCAAGAATGTTACACAATAACAATATTCCTAAGGGGTTAATGGGACACACACCATGTCTTGCTTTGGACTGATGCTTTATAGATAAAGCGAATTGACATCTAAATTTGTAAATATTTAAGTCTTAAATATTTCAAACGTATCCGAAAGTACAGAGACTAACATAATGTATGGCACACTACCTATCAATTCCTAACATTTTGCCACATGCTTCATAATTTTTTAAGAAATAAAATACTACAAATATGGGTTAAAACCTCATGTTTTAACCTAATCCTTCTTTTCCACAACAGAGGTAAACACTGCCCTGAAAATGCATGTTTATTATAAATTCCATACTTTAAAAATTTTTGCTATCATTACATGCATGTATCTATATGAGAAATAGAACATTTGTGCTTTAAAACTGTATATAAATAGCATCATAGTGTACTTGTCAGCCTAAACCACATTTTTCTCCCTTTATAGGATGCTTTTGGAACGTAGTCATGTTGATAGCCATAGCTCTAGTTCATGTATTCAACTTCTGTAGAGTGTGCCATGTGTATGACCTGACCAAATGTATCTATGCTTACAAAGTTTTCAATTCCTGTTATTGCAAATAATGCTGCAACCAAAACAAAACTGTATTTTACATATGTGTGACATTTTCAGGAAACAGAATGGGTGACCTGTCAGGCTCAAGCATCTTTAGCTTTACTAGGTAATACTACATTACAAAATGACTGTACCAATTTATTTTCCTCTCACCAAAAGTGGATGATTTCTCATGGCTTCACATCTTCACTGACACTTGCTTTGGGGCATTATCCACTAGGCTGTCCCACAGCTGCTTCCTTTCACTCCCCAGTCCCAGAAGAGGTTGTTCTTAAAAATATGGAGAGTACTTGCTATGTTCCCAATTAGCCCTGACTAATACAACATCCCCCATCAGGATCACTTCAAGGGCTATCTAATTGAAGGGTTCCCTCATTCCAACCACTGCTTTTTGTCCATCACGGTCAGAGGTCTTTCTAAAACACAACTCTGACCAAATCACTCTCTGCTGTTCAAAACTATATTTTTCTTCAGAATAAACTTCAGGATCCTTGGCATGACAGTCAGTCTAATCAGTCTGATCCTAATGACCTCTGAAGACTTGTTTTATTGCCATGCTCCTCCTCATTGTGCTCCAGTAACACCTGTCTTTAGTTGCCTGCACATGCCATGTTGTTTCACACTTAATGCTCTTTGCTTATGCTGTTCCTTTCCCCGTGAATGCCTTTCTGTCCCCCAATTCTACTTCAGAGACTAACCTTCCAACAGATGTTCTTATTCCCTCTTCTACCACCATAGTATAGAGCTGTCACTGAAAAGTATTTATTTAGGCAGAGGCAACATTCCCCAATGCCCATAGTTGTTAGATGTGATAATCTGAATGAGTTATAGCTAATGGAATATGAGTAGAAGTGCTGTATACTAATTTCAGGGCTGCTCCATAAAACATGTCACATACTAGGACCTCTCTGTGCTTTATGTCACATGTGAGCTGGATGCAGAGGACTCTAAGACCTTAGGATATATCAGAAACATGGTATGGAAGAAGCCATGTCCTGAATCACTAGTATTACAGCCTCTAGAACTGGCCTGAGTCCCCCACATTAGCAGGTCCTAAGCTATGGAGTGCCTTCATTGAAATTTTCTAGAAGCTCTCTGTGCCTGGGACAGGCCAAGGTGAATATCACTGAATAAATGGTATTATGGAAGTGCAGAGGCAAAAGAAAATTTGTATTGTTTTCAATATAAACAAGTTTCAAAGAGTCATGACACTGTGATTTGACACAGATAGTCTCTGGACCTGCATGGGAAGAGACAGTCTCTGGACATGATGAATGATCCCCTCACATGCACCTATTAGAAATAAAAACTTTACAGAGAGAGTGGGGAGACAGCCATAGATGGGGAAAAAATATTTGCCAACTGTGTATCTGACAAAGGCCTAACATCTAGGATCTACCAGAAACTCAAATGTGCCAAAAACAAAAAAAACAAAAAACAAAAAAAAAACAGCCCCATTACAAAGCGGGCAAAAGATATGAATAGACAGTCAAAAAAAGACATATGAGCAGCCAACAGATACATGAAAAAATTATCAGCTTCACTAGTCATCAAAGAAATCAAAACCACACTGAGATACCACCTAACTCCAGTCATGGTGATCATCATCAATAATTCAAAAAACAACAGATGCTGGAGAGGATGTGGGGAAAAGGGAACACTTCTACATTGTTTATGGGAGTGTAAACTAATACAGCCTCTAATACAGTGTGGTGATTCTTAAAAGATCTAAAAATTGACCTTCCATACGATCCCACAATCCCCGCACTGGGTATATACCAGAAGGAACTCAAATCACTCTATGAGAAAGATACCTGTGCATGCATGTTTATTGCAGTATTATTTACAATAGCAAAAACATGGAACCAACCATGTTGCCCATTGAAAGAGGACTGGATAACTAAAATGTGGTATATATACATGATGGATTATTACACAGCCATAAAGAAGGATAAAATTATGAACTTTGCAGCAACTTTGATGGTCTTAGAGGTTATAATATTGAGGTATCTATCACAGAAACAAAGAATCGAGTATCACACGTTTTCACTCATAAGCAGACCTTGAACAACTGTCATAATACTATAAGAAAGGAATTGGCAGAAGTGGGAAACACCAGGGGAGGGTAGGGGCAGAAGTAGCAGCAGTGGGAAACTGCAAGGGGAGAGGGGACATACCTCATCAACAAGGGTACCTATATAATGAACATTTGTATGCCTAACTCTGAATTGTATCCTACATATTTAAAATAAAAAATTTAAGAAACCAAAATAAAAAAGAAATAAAAATTATACAACTACCTCCTCTCTCAACAATATTCTAAATCGTCTTTGATAAATCACTATACCTTAATGTCCATGAGTTCCCTAATTGTTGAAATTAATTTGTTTATGTAGAGGGAAGTCCCATAAAAAAATATTTGCCCAGGGTCCCTAGGCATCACTCAAACTATTAAATTTAGGAAAAATGCCTACTGAAAAGAAGCACCCACACTGGATGGTTATGCAAATGAGGAATATACTTTTATTAGGTCAAGATACTGACATTTCATGGGTTATAAAGCAACTAAAATTTCCCCCATTACTTCATTTGTTTTTCTTTTTGTATCACCCATATTTATCCTTAAATACTCAACCCTCCACATCTCCAGAAAGACATTCTGCACTGTTCTCTATCATTGACAAACCATATATATGTTTTATCATATTTATTTGTCAGAAGAGCCATGAAAAGAAGGTATTGCCATCTCGAACTTATACATGAGGATATTTGAGCCCAGGGAAGGAAAATGGGTTGGTTAAAATTATATAGAAAAACAGTGACAAATTTAGCTCTTTAATGAAGTCTTCTCGTTCCTGTATTATAATATATATTATATTATATTTATGTGTGTACTGCTCCTACAAGATTATGAACTCTTGAAGAGTAGGGATTTCTGCCTACGAATCATAGCCTCTAGCATCACACTCAGGGACTGTAGAATGGAAGTGCTCAACAAATCATTTTAAAATCAGTACCATTTCATGAGGAAGGCATCTGGATAGAGCAGGAAGAACAAGGAATGAGAAGACTGGATTAAAGAGCTAAATTTGCCACTGTTTTTCTATATAATCTTAACCAACCCATTTTCCTTCCCTGGGCTCAAATATCCTCATGCATAATTTAGAGATGGTAATATCTACTTTTCATGGCTCTTTTGACAAATAAATATGATACAATATGAGAAGTACTTCATAAACTGCCTGAATCATAGGTGACCTTCAGAAGATGGTAGTTGTTAGCATACTAGTAACTGCTCAATAAATATTTGTTAAATTAATAAATCCAGCAATTATTTGAGAGTCTACTATGTGCTAGGCATTGTTTTAGGCACTAGAAGTATAACAATGAACATCATAGGTCTCCAGGAGCTTATGCTTTAATAGGAGGAGACATCCTGACATTTCCAGATGTCAGAAGGAGAAAAATAAAGCAAGGTAAGGCAGATGGGAAATGCTAAGGGGGAAGGCTCTTACAAGAGCTTACATAGGATGATCAGGGAAAACATTACTGATGAGATTACTTTTGCACAGAACCACAGAGAAAGAGACAGAGTGAGTCATGAGAAGACCCGAGAATAATATTCTAGGTAGAGATCAGCAATATTCTTAAAGCAAGAATATGCTTGGTGAGTACATGGAGGCCAGTGTGGCTACAGCAGAGTGATCAAGGGACAGGAGGAGAAGAATAGGTAAGAAAGGTGGGAGATAAGGGACAGATCATGCAGGGGCTTGCAGACCATAGTAAAAAAAACTTTATTTTTTGCCTTTTTTTTTTGTCTAAGTGAGATGAGAAGCCACTGAAGGATTCTGAGCAGAGAATCGTCACAATATGACTTTCATTTCAGAAGGATAACTCTGGCTTTCAGGTGTAAAATAAATTGTAGTTAATGCATATGGGGAAGAGCAGGGCAGGCCTAGGCAGAATCAAGGTCACCAGTTAGGAGGTTATTTCAAGAATTCAGGGAGACATAATGGTTGTTTGAAACAAGAAGGTAGAGCTGAAGGCGGTGAGGCTGATTAGGAATATGGATATTTGTTGATCATAGATATATTGGTTTATAGGCTGTTGGGCAAGAAAGAGAAGAGTCAAAGAGGATTTCAAAGTTATTGGACAGTGATGCCATTTACAGGAAAGGGGGAAATTGTGGGAGAAGTTGTTTTGGGGATAGAAATTTCAAGTTTGGTTTTGGACAAGCTGTACTTCATATGCCTGTTAGATATACAAACCAAGATACTGAGTAAGCAACTGGATGCATGATTCTGGAGTTCAGGAAAAAGGTCTAAATAGAGACAATAAATTTAGGAGTCATCAACTGACATATGGCACTTTAAGCCATGAGAGTGGATGAAATCATCAATAACAAAATACTCCTGGGGAAAAGACCAAAGAAAAAGTTCTGGGCACTTCAATACTAGAGATCAAGGAAATAAAAAGGAATCAGCAAAAGGAGACCTAAAAGAAAGTAGTTTCCTAAAGCCAAAGGAAGAATGCAATTTGAGAATGTGTGATTGGCCAATTGTGTTAAAAGCTTGCTCCACTATAGAAAGTACTGACATAGAACACTGTCATCAAATATATTCTGCCAGAGACAATAGATGTAGGCTCAAACCCATTAGCTGCTTCCTCTGTCAAATGTAAATATGAATTTCTGAACACTATCTTCTCAAGTTGTTATGGGTCATATATAAAACAACAGCTGCAAAAACATTTAGTGAAATGCTTTACTGTTCAACTACACATAATCTACACTTATTGATTCCAGTGCTATTCCACCACCTAATCTGGGATATAAGAACAAAGACAGCATAACATAGTGCTGGTCTCTGCCCTTAGGTAGATTCCAATCTGGTGTGTATGTATGTGTACACACACACATTCACATGTGTGCATATGAGGCACCAATAGAATGGTGTGTGCAATTCTGGAGAAATGCCCAGAACATTGCATTAGCACAGAGAAGGGGCAGGGTAAGTGGTAGTAAAATGACAGCCACAACAGGTCACAGATATTGGACAAGAGGAAAGATCTTGGAAGCTCATTTCTGGAACATAAATCATGGAAGTGGCAGTTGGCCCTTGAAATGTCAGTCTTTTTTATCTCTCTTGCCTTCTGATTCACTTGGAGCATCAGCACTGTTAGCTGAATCAATACTTTCTCCTTGACCCAAATAATTGATTTTCACAACACCCTTCTTTGTCACAGACAGAAGACCAAGAAGTAAAAATACAGAAAGTCTGACAGACTCTGAGAAGGAGCAAAGGAGCATAGCGGAGAGCTGTATAATGGTAGAAGTGGATTGACAGACAGGTTGACAGCAGGCTCAGGGCTGGAAATTCTAGGAGATGGGAGGATAGAGGAAAGAGAAGCTAAAGTAGCATGCTACCCAGTAGGCTCTTGGAACCACCGGCTGGTACTGCCATCAGCAAGTGGAAAGGGATTCACACTGGGAAACCCAAGACTAGTCACCAACAAGAGTCAGAGGACAAGGCAAGTAAACAAGCTACAATTCCACCAGCTTGACAAGAGAGGCCAAAGCAACAGCAGTCAGAACAGTACAAACCTTATCCAGAGGCTAAGAATTCCCAAAGTCCTACAGTCCACCTCACCTAAGATCAGGAGCCTCTTAGCCATTTACAAGCTCTTCGTATCCAAGTTCACAGGGGGAAATTCTAGCCCTTCCAAAATTAGTGGTCCTCAGCCCTGGCTACAAACACCAATGCCTGGGCATAGATTCTGGGTCAATGGAGGAAATGAGGCAACCGATATTTTTTTTAGAGGCTCTGCAGGTATTCCAGTGTGCAGTCAGTGTAAAGAACCTCAGATCACCCTGAATTGCAACTTGGTGCATTTAAGAGATCCCTGACCCTGTTATCTCATCCATCCATCTATTCATTCATTCAACAAGTATTTATTGAACATTATGCCTGGGTTAAAATTACAACCCAGATACTTAGCAGTTGTGTGATTTGAGCACATTACTTCTCTTAGCTTAAATTTCTTTAAAATGAGAGTAATAATACTACCTATTTCACAGAATTGTTTAGAAGATCACAACAAATTACATGCTAGAATTGCTTCCAAATAATAATGATTTAATAATGGTACATTTATCTACCCTTTTCCTTAATAAATAGGAAAAAGAAAGGGCTAGGGTTGGGGAGAGGAAGCAGAATGGAAAGAACACTTAATGACTCACAGGGACCCAGGGGAATCAATACAAAGTCAGCCTATTGTTGATCATGTGTTTCTGGTCATATAACTAGAGAGAATAGGACTCTTCTTTGTTCTTTCTTGTGGGTAAGACCTTACCTGGCACCCAGTCCTTTTGGTCCTGGGGTCCTGCCTTGCTCCCAGAAGTTCTATAAGACCTGGATAGCTCACACCCTACTACCTAACTATACAAAGATCTGTTTGACTCTGTGCATAGGCCTGCACTTGGCAGGACTGGAGAGGAACAGACTGGAGAAGGGGAGACGTATGTTTAAGATGGTTCAATAACTTATCAGTAAACCATTTAGCAGATGGACTTCCATTTCTTTATTTCTACATTGAGGTTATAATTATTGATTCAGCTCATAGACTCTGGAGTTAAGCATCCTGGGTTTGAGTTTTGATTTTGTCATTGTTTCCTCTTATAATATGGAGATAATTAGAGTATGCCCCTTATGAGGTTGCAGAGAGGATAAAATAATCCACTTAAGGTGCTTGAACCACTGTCTGGAATATAGTAGGCTAACAAGTAGTATTACTGATTGTGATGATGATGATAAAGATGATTATTATCATAACCATCTACCTCTTTGTCTTAGCCTATTCTCCACTGCTCTAACAGAATACCACAGACTGAGTAACTTTATACAGAACACAACTTTAATTGGCTCATGACCCTGGAGGCTGAGAAGTCCAAGAGCATGGTACTGGTATCTGGCAAGGGTCGCCTCATGGTAGAAGGCAGAAGCAAGACAGAGAAAAAGGGAGCCGAACTCCCACAATAACTAACCCACTCCCATGATAATGACATTAATCAATTCATGAGGGCGGAGCCTCTTAAAAGCCCTGCTTCTTAATACTATCACAATGGCAATTAAATTTCAACATGAATTTTGAAGGGGGTATTCAAACCATAGCACTCTTTTTTTTTTTAATCAATATTTTTTATTATGATTTTGTGGGGTACAGTTAAGGGTTAGGTGTATAATTACGTTTCATTCAGGCACACTGTTGATAAGAGGTGTTTCCCCATCCCCAATCAGATATTTGCGACTGTTAATCCCACCCCCCCCCATAGTTTCCCAGTACCGTCAGTCATTTTCTTATAGTATTACATTGGATGTTCAAGGTCCATTATATGAGTGAGAACATATGATCTTTGTTTCTGTGAGAGGTCACTCAGTATTATAGACTCTAGTTCCATCCAGGTTGCTGTGAAATTCATGATTTTGTTCTTTTTTATGGCTGCGTAGTATTCCATCACATAGCACTCTTTGAATGCCCATGGAAGCCTGTGATCAGTTGAGCAGTCCAGTACCAAAACACAAATCCATTAAGACAGCAGCTTCAATGATAGCTGGGCATGCATTCAAATCAAGTCATTTTTTTCAGACCTGTCATCTCACACAGGATAACGGCTCCCAAGTAGGCCCAGTATTCTGTATGATGCTACTGGGGAACTCTCCCAGGGGTTTCAGATGGCATGAAAGATGGGATCCTTACCAGAGATTTTCAGAAGAGGGGAAATAAACAACCTGATATTGCCCCTTCTGACTAACTCTGTGAGTTTGTGGCTCACCATGTGGCCATTTTGTGCCTTGAATGCCTAACTATTGAGGCCCGAGCAACAGATTAAGGTCCAAAGGAGCTTATTGGCTGACTTAGTAATGATCACCGTTGACAATCGCACTCTTTCAAACAGTATTTTACATATATATTTATATTTATATATATATACATTTATCTACCCTTTTTCTTAATGAATTGGAAAAGGGAAGCTCTGGGGTGGGGAGAGGAAGCAAAATGTAAAGAGCATATATAAAAATAATTACATATATATGATTACATACGTATATAATGACATTGGGTTCATTTATTCATTCATTCTTTCACTGAACATTCACTAAGTATTTACTATGTGCCAGACTCTGTGTAAGGTAATAATCAGTTAGTCAACAAAACACTTTGTTTAAGTGCTAAGCATACAATAGTAAACAAAATTCCAGATATGAATCACAAAAGGCTCCATAAGTTCACCATCAAATTGGAGAGAGTTGGACTAGATGAAAGAATAGGCAAGACACAGGCCTTGCAATGGGACCATGGTATGTGTAGAGCAAGGTAAAAACAAGAGAGTGACAGTTCTATCCAGGAGAAACATATCTCTGTCTTAGGACAAACTCTTAAGTTCCAACTGATTCTGCTGCCATACCTGAGTCATTCCTGCCACCTGGTTCTCCTAGATGATGGAGACGCACCCATGTGCCTGACCTCTGACAGTTCTATCCAGGAGGAACATATCTCTGTCTTAGGACCAACTCTTAAGTTCCAACTGATTCTGCTGCCATACCTGAGTCATTCCTGCCACCTGGTTCTTCTAGATGATGGAGACCCACCCATGTGCCTGACCTCTGAGCAATATTCACTCCTTGATTTCTCTAAATCTGTTTGTAATAGCCTGATTGCCCCTGTAAGGTTTAGAATTTTCAAAACGTGGCTGCCAGCTCATAAACTTTGTTACAACTTTTGACAAACAGGCATAATATTTCCTATTATTTGACTCTCACAGCATTGCTGGAAGCATTAAGTGAGATCATGCATGTAGAAAAAATGACAATGATATAAGGGGGCCCTTTTTTTGAATGCCTAATATGTAGCAGACATCAAGTACTTTATACAAATTTTTACTCATCTTCACATTTTTTTCTATAAATAGTCCTCCATTTTATAGAAGTTCAATGACTTGTCCAAGGCCATATGGGTAGAAAGAGGTAGAGTTTGTCTACAGCAAAAGACCTTTTATTGTTATTGTGTCTCTTTCTTCTATAACAAAAGTAAAAATATATATATATATATATATACAAGCATAAAATTACAAATGGAACATCTACCATTTGCCAGGCACCAAAGTAGGCATTTTGTTTGATACGAAACATACAAGATGTTTCTTTTTAAGAGTTTTTTTTCCAAAAAAACTGATGCTCAGAGAGGCTGAGAAAGTCAAACAGCTTGTTGATGGTAAAGCTAGGATTTGAACCCAGGTTGCTGCCATGTTAAATCAAAAGTTGTCATCTTTCCATTATAACACACTACCCCCCAATATCTTCAATCTATGTCTAGTTTTGCTGTTAGCTACCATTGCTTTCCTTCTTTGGGACTCAGTTTTTCCATCTGCAAAATTATGATCTCTAAGAGCTCTTTCAACTTTGATGTTCTCAGATTTTAGCATATAAACAAGTAGAAATGAAAGGTAAACAGAAAGGCATTCTTTACTGAGAAAAGCAGGGATACAGAATTGTAAGGGTAAGATAACATTTAAAAGTCAGGCACGTAATGGGGGTTAGAGTTAGAACAACTCCATTCTTCAGACAGGGGATCAGAGAAGGCTTCATGAAGGAAGCAGCATTTAAGCTACACCTAAGGAGGATGAGGAAGAGTTTGAAATGTTAAAAAGATGGACACTATTTCAAGAAAAAAATTAAAAGATTCAGAGGCTGCAAATAAAGTATGTTTGAGGAATGGTAATTTGTCTAGTATGGTTTTATCCCAGAAAGTAGCAGGAGAATCAATGGGAGAGAAGTTATAATGACGAATTTTACCACAATGGTGGCTATGGTTTCAGTCAGATTTATTGGGTCATCTACTCACACATAGCAACTTTTGCTCCTGGTCTTCGTTAAAGTACCACATAGTTCCGGACAACTTGAAGTTACATAATTAAGCTGAAGCAGTGCTTTAGAAAAGTTAATAATTAAAGCAATCAGTCAGATAAATTCCAAACATATGTACACATACAGAATCTCTTGGGTCTCTCAATACACAAATACCTCTATGTGTCTTTTGTTTTATGTTGAAAGTTCAAGCCGGGCTCAGTGGCTCAGCCTATAATCCTGTGCCTTGGGAGGCTGAGGTGAGTGGATTGCCTGAGCCCACGGGTTCGAGATCCGCCTGGGCAGCGAGACCTTATCTCTACAATAAATCAAAAAATCAGCCGGGCGTGGTAGCGCATGCCTGTAATTCCAGCTACTCGGAAGGCTGAGGTGGAAGGATCACCGGAGCCCAGCAGGTGAGGCTGTGGCGGCCGGGAGCAGCCACTGCACTCCAGTCTGGGTGACCGACTGAGACTCCAACTCAAAAAAAAAAAAAAGAAAGTTTAAGAGAAAGATATTTGGATGCACTTTCTGAAGATAATTTTTTCAATTCTTTTTCTGATCACAAAAGAGAGACAGGTATGTACAGTATACTGTATTGACAGTGAGCAAGATCTTGTTTTATTGGTATTAAGATAATTTTTTTTGTAGTTCAGGGATAAATGTCATAATTATACTTCCTCGGGGGAAACCCAGAAACCTTGTGTGTCTTCTGCAGGCCATAAGAAACACAAGCCTCTGGATAACTGCTAACATTATAACTCAGATGGGCAACAGGTAGGGCTCTCCTCATCAGTAGCTTGAGGTCTGTAAATACTCAGAATACCAGAGTACCGACGAGGGGCTTTATAGCTGGGTCACAGTTCATTCTTTGTAACTCTCCCCTTATCCTGTGCATTTTCTATAAGTTCACAAAAGTTCACTGTATATTCAAATCTCACAACTCTTCAAAATCCTCTCCTTTTACATCTTCCCTAAGTGAACAGAACATCTTTCTTCTGCACTTCACACACTATCCTTCACAGAGTTGTCTATAATTGTTGCTTCCAGTTCCCCAATTCCTTAACTGTTTCCTAAACTGTTAAGGCTGTGTGGAATCCCTAAACCGTTTCCACTTCCACTCTCCCTGAAATTGTTGTTACCAAGCCAAGCAATGATCCATAAAAGCTAAACAAAACAAAAAACTTCTCCATCTTTATTGTATTTGGGTAACACTATTTTGGTGCTTACTACAACATTCCTCATTCATGTCTTAAAATTCCTTCCACCTTAGGTTTCACTAACACTCTTCTCTTATGGTTTTCTTTCTCCTACTCTGATTGTTCTATTTCAGTCTCCTTCATTGACTCTTCTTAATCTGACCATCCCTTAAATTCTGATGTTCTCAAAGTCACAGTCTCTCAATCTCAAATTTCTCCATTCATCAAGTTTATACCCAGTGAAGACTTACAGAAATATATCAGATGAGATCCCTGTACTCAAAGAGCTCATTGTCTAGTGAGAAGATGGGCATGTAAACAGACAATTTCATACACCTTTAGTCATTGTTGTGTCTTCCACTCTGGTGGGCGAAGGTGATGCAGTCTGTGGACAAAGGCAGTGTTAGCAAGGGCCTTCTGCTTCTTTCACTGTGGACCTTGAGGTAAAGACAATTTACATCTGGCTACTTATACTCATTTTTGGAAGACCACAAATACCTAGCCTGTCATGTCAGACTTAAGTATCTAAAGAATAATTACCCAAGCTGGGCTTGGTGGCTCAGCCTGTAATCCCGCGCCTTTGGGAGGTGAGTGGATTGCCTGAGCCCGCGGGTTCGAGACCTGCCTGGGCAGCGAGACCTCATCTCGACAATAAATCAAAAAACCAGCCGGGCGTGGTAGCGTGTGCCTGTAATTTCGGCTACTGGGAAGGCTGAGGCGGAAGGATCGCCGGAGCCCAGCAGCTCGAGGCTGCGGTGGCCGGGAGCGGCCACTGCACTCCAATCTGGGCAACAGAGTGAGACTACAACTCAAAAAAAAAGAATAATTACCCAAAGTTATTAAAATGAATCTATTAGTTGTGATCTCTTGGTTCATTCCATTGTATTATATTTTTGAGGTGGCACAGCTCACAAATATAGAAGAAAGAACACAGCTTTTAGGGGAAAACAGACTTGAGTTCAGAATTCTGGCTTCATTTTTAACTAGCTGCATTATTATCTTAGACAAGTTACTCAAATGCTCTTATCCTCATTTTTCCCATCTGTAAAATGAGCATAATATTTTTCTTACAGAATTACTTTAAGGGTTTGATACAAGAAACATATCTTGTACAGTTCCTATATTTAGAATTGACATCAACCCATGCTTTCTTCTATTCCAGATGTGGAACTTGCTCAGAAAGAAGACAGAATGTGGGCAATCGCATGTATTTCTGTTCAGGTAACGAGGCATGATGCATTGGAAAAGGGGCCCAAGATAGCATTGTTTTAAATAAAAGTCCTAAATTCCCTTTCAATTTCCTTGTTCAAATCACTTAAGGAGAACTTTCTGTAGTTCTGCTAATGAAGTCATCCACAAAATCACTTTCAGACAGACTATTGCTCAATAATAAACTAACTGCATGATAATACACACACCCAAGTCCCAAGTCGTGTGATTTTTTAAGATCAGAATCCATACACACAGTCATTGAGAGTCTTAAGGGGGTCATTTACGGAGATTGGATTTCTCCAAAAGAAAAGAATATACATGTTTTATTCTCTTTATTTTGCCAGCTCATCAAGAAGAAAATGATGAAAAAACTCTCATGCCTATGGTACAATTCATCATGGGGAATTTTATGGCAGAAAAATGTTTTCAATTTATAATGGCAGTAATAAGTGACATTGGGCAAAAACTTTTTTTTTCTACCAAGAGTCAGCTAGGAATAGAAGAGGGCTGTAATCATTACTCATCCCTGGATGCTGAATGTTTAAAGGCATTTTACACAACAGCATCCATTTTGTTACCCTGCTATATACCAGGCAGAAAAATTTTTAATAAAACTATAATCTGCATGCCCTGTGTATGATAAGTGAGTGCAATTAAGGTCATGTGGTAGCTAAAGGAGAGGGTCCTTTCCTCATCAGAGTCCTAAGGACTTTGACAAGTCCAACAAAAGAACTAGTCTTAAAAAGGGAGCCATGTCATAGTATTTGGTTTAATTCTTTTCCAATTACTGTAGCACTGAGAACACCACACACACACACACACACACACACACACTGAGGGAGAAAGAGAGAGAGAGAGAGAGATTACTTCAATGTCAATGGTAGAGTTTCCTAATAAATGGAATGCAAGGGTGGAAAACTCACTGAGAACTGTTTCCAAAATCTACTGTGTTTCTTTGTACTTCCTGGTCTTTAGTTCCCTTTACTGAGTTCGCATAGCCAAGACATCCTTCCCTGTTCTGTTTCACTCTCCAATCTGGAGACGGGATGTCAGAAGACCTGTGAGTACTTATCACTATCACTACAACCATAATTATGTTGGTTGCCCCCATCATCTTCATTCATTATGCACTCCTTTTTTTTTTGAATTGGAGTGTCTCACTCTGTAGCCCAGACTGGAGTGCAGTGGCCGCTCCCAGCCACCGCAGCCTCGACCTGCTGGGCTCCGGCGATCCTTTCACCTCAACCTTCCAAGTAGCTGGAACTATAGGCGTGCACTACCACGCCCAGCTAATTTTTTGACTTATTGTAGAGATGAGGTCTCACCAAGTTGCCCAGGCGGGTCTTGAACCCACAGGCTCAGGCAATCCACTCACCTCAGCCTCCCAAAGTGTGGGACTACAGGCTGAGCCACCAAGCCCGGCATCATCATATACTCCTTTATTCATTCATTCTACATTTACTCAAAAACTCAAATCAACAAATATTTATTGTATGACAACATGTTGAAAGTTAAAAATACAACAATGATCCCCTATTTTCAAGGCAAGGAAGTCCTAATTTAGTAGATAACTGAGCAAGCAATCATACCACTGATAGTTGCATGACAAATGCTTTGCTAGAGGGTGTACTAGATAACAGAGTAACAGAAGGGAATACCACATTTAGCACAGAGGTAAGGAAAAGATGCTTCCTGAAAGAAATGCCCTTTCTTAAGTTGAGTTGTATTGAATAAGTATTTTCCAGAAGGAAATGGGTAGAAAGACAGGAAGGCAACAGAAGGAATAGTGCAATGGTGAAATAGTATGGCATAGGCATAGAACAGAAAAATACTTAAATTTAGCTGAAGGACACAGCCTAAGGTCACTGATTGACTTACTGTAGGTAAGGTGTTGTTCTGTGTACTTGGGGATCATAGATATAAAAAAACAGGTATTCATCTCAAAAAGGCGACTAATTTCAATTAGGGAAACTTTCTTCTTTGTCAATAATTGACTCAGGTCTGTTGGTCTTTTGTTGTTTTTGGCTTGGGGATTCTTTTTGTTTCCTTACTTCTTTGATAGTCTTTGTTTTTGTTCTTTGACACACCTCAATGAGAGAAAGAGAGAGAGAAACATGTAAAAATCAAGGATCAGAAATCTTGCTGTGGGAGAGAACAGGAAAGACCTAATAGGAAAAAAATGTTCCCAGGAGTCAAAGGAATAGCAGGAAGACCAAGGTGCTGGAGCAGAGTGAGGAAAGAGAAGAATGGTAGACAACAAAGGAAGAGAGCAACTTAGGAGCCAGATCACATGAGACCTCCTGAGTTTTTCCTGGAACTTCATTCTAGGTGAATGGTAAGCCAATGAAGGATAGAGAACAGGGAAGTGACAATCATTTTAAAAGGAGAAATTTGGCTGCTATGTGGAATGCATGGGGGGCGGATCTAAGTGAAGGTTTTGTTAGGACAGAAGTATCTTAACAGACTGGAGATGGGGGCTTGAACCAGAGTGGCTTATGAAAGAGACAAAAAATGGTTGGAATCAGGACATATTTGAATATCATTACTTAAACATTCCTCCCTCATTTTACTTAACTCCTCAAATGTCTAGAGAAACTGAGGCCTACAGGGGAGGAACTTGTCTAAAGCCACACTGTGGGCCCATTGCAGAGATGAACGTGAGACGCAAGTATGCAGCCTCTTTCTTGGTCTACCAAATTTTCTATCACCTCCTCCCAGTCAAACTAATTCCATTGTTTCTCATAAGCCTGCAACAGCATCCTTCTGGTGGCATTTTAAGAAAACCAGACGACATTCAGCAAAATGCCTGCCCAGCATCAAGAGAAACCAGGACTTTGATGTGCTCCAATTGGAGTGGAGATGTGTAGAAAATACTAATCAAATGTTTGGACTTAGAATTGAAAATAACATGTACTTAACTTTGCAAATTAAAAAGCTAAATTCAAACACGTCTTGTTGGTTTTCCAGAAAATATAGAATCTTGAAGCATAAAATTAGACAAACACCAGTACCAACTGTGGTCTCTTTCTTCCTCCCTCTCTCCTTTCCTTCCACCACAGTTCTAATTCTTTTCAAACTCCCTCTTTCACCAAATTAGGAACTTTCCATTTGATTCATCTGCATAAGAAACCTAGTTCAAACTGGCTAATACCATAATACACAGCGGATACTCTTTACTTCTAGTTGCATAATACATGCTCAGCTCTCTGGACCTTTGCTCATGCTATTTCTCTGCCTACCTTGATTCCCCCCCACCCCATGCCCTCTTATTTGTCTGAAACGTACTCTTTGCAGTCTCCTTCTTCAAAGGTCTATTCCACATTTCTTCCTGTCATTTAATTGGCTACTTTATTCCTCTCAAATCTTGTGGCAAAAATAAATAAGAAATTCTTAATTTCTCCATCTTTACAGTGGAAATAAAAATATTGCTACTTGTTTCACAGAGATTTGTAAAGATTAAATGAGTGAATGACCATGAAAGAACTCTAAAAAGAGTAAAATGTGTTCAACTTTAGTATTAGTCTGTCTTTCTTTCTTCCTTCCTTTCTCTCCCTCCCTCCCTCTTTCACTCCCTCCCTTCATCCTTCCTTCCTTCCTTCCTTCTTTCTTTCCTTCTTTCCTTCTTTCCTTTTTTCCTTCTTTCTTTCTTTCTTTCTTTCTTTCTTTCTTTCTTTCTTTCTTTCTTTCTTTCTTTCTTTCTTTCTTTTTCTTTCGTTCTTTCAGCAGGATTTATTGAGAGGACAGAAAAGCTCCTACAATTGGAGGGGCCCCAAAGGGGTTGCCCCCAAATTCTTAAAAATAATTCTGTTACCCCCTTCTATAAAAAGGGTCTAGGTCTACTACCTACTCCTACTTTAACCTGGATAGCTCTTCCTTTATTAGTTTCATATTTTACATGAGATATTGTTTGCTAAAAGGGTTCTTTTGCTTTTTTAAAAAAAAGGTTTTAACATAACTTATCTGGTTCAAAGTGTCCTCACTTAAGAGACGTAAGAAGCTAAAGCTCAGAGAAGAGAAAGGACTAGCCCAAGGATATCCTGTGTATCAGCCTTCCAACGCCAGGCGAAATAATTTCCAGACCTAGGATAAGCTACTTCCTGGGATTATTCCTACCCTGGCTACCTCCTAGGAGGTTTTCTGGACATCAGATGAGCTTATGAACTGACTCTCTGGAAACATCTTACTTTCCAGAACAAATGGCCACTATCATGTTCATTTTGGGTTATTCTCCTGGTATCACATACCAGGAACCCTGACAACCAAGATAAAAATGCAGACTTCATGAGGAAGAACTTTGAGATTCCTGGCTCCAACCAATTCCTTGAACACATTTTGGTACACGGACTGCTGGTGACTGAGAGATATATTTTCTCCCAGTTCAAAATGTACCACATTTTAATAATAGGTTCAGGGCTTTAAGGCCAGAAAACGGAATCTTTCTTGGTCCTCTTCTGTGACTGTCACTGAGCGTTTTTTGTTTGTTTGTTTTTGAGTCAAAGTCTCACTGTGTTCCCCAGGCTGGAGTGCAGTGGCAGGTTCACAGCTACCACAACCTAGACCTGTTGGGCTCAGGTGATTCCTTCTGCCTCAATCTCCTGAGTAGCTGGGACTACTAGGCATGCATACCACGCCCAGCTAATTTTTTGCTTTATCGTAGAGATGAGGTCTTGTCAAGTTGCCCAGGCTGGTCTCAAACCCCTGAACTCAGGCAATCCTCTGGCTTGGCCTCCCAAAGTGCTGGAAGTACAGGCATGAGCCACCATGCCCGGCTTGCCACTGAGCTTTGAAGGGTGGGTGATTTGCAGGAACAAAAGAAAATGAAAATGACCTTGAAATACGATGGGTGTTTAGGACTAGAGTGGTGATTTCACTGTTGTAAGAACAAACAGTTGCTAGGATTATGAACACAGACATCAAAATTGCAGGAACTTGTAGACCCTTCTCAAGGTGGCTTATGCAGACATTCATGAACTAAATCTAGACAGCTCTCAAATGAGAACAAGGTCACAGGTCAGTTTTCTTCTGTTCCATTAAATAAATCCATTAAAGTGTACCCCTATGGGTTTCAGTTTCCTCATTTCTAAAATGGAGATAATAATATCTACCTCATAGGATTATCATGACGATTCAATAGAAAGATGTATGTAAGGTTCTTTGACACATTTCTGGCATATGACAATTAATAAAATAGCAATAGTTCACAATCATCAAGCACATGTGCTATGCAGATTCTAAGCATATTACTTGTATTAATTCATTTAATCATCAAGACATCCCTCTTTGGGGATTATTATTATCACAATTTTACAAGTAGGAAAATTGAGGGACAAAAAGGTTAAATTACTTGCCTAAGATCATACAGATTGAAAGTGATAGAGTTGGAATTTGAGCAAGGTAGTCTGACTCCATATCCTGTACACTTAACCACTGTAGTGAACTGTCTCTAAATAAGCAGTACACTTAATTGTTGTTATTAATAGGTCAGCGCCAGAAAGGAGAGAAGCAAACGTGGTGCCTTGGAAAGCCTCACAAAACCCTCCACAGTATGGCAGTCCTGCTGAGTTGATTCAGAACACAGAAATGCCTGATGGTTCCTTTCAAAATGGCTCCTGCAGACAGAATGCCAGATTCCTACACTTTGCTCTTTGGCATTAATTAAAACAAAGGAGTTAATCAAGATAAACTTCCACACCTGCCCAGCACCAGCCTGGAAGTTTATCATGTCTAAATATGTTTCTCATGCATTTACTGCAAATTAGTTTCTGAAAGTGAATTTCAAGGTCTAGTGACTCTGAGGTTCCCTAACTCCGTTTTCATTAAGTTTTCACAAATGATCTACTGTTGCATTATTCTTTTATAGTGTAGATTTAAGGCCCCACTATGAAAAGCAATTATGCTGTCAGAAAAGTGTATTTTGACTTATTAAAAAAACTGAAAGGTTTCAGAAAACTATTTATTTAGGTTCTCATCAGGAGGGTATTTTGACAGTCCTCAGAAAAAAAGCACTTTTCACATGCATACTATTTGGAGTAGCCTATCAAGGCCTTTCTGCAATGTGTATGTGGAGCAATGGAAAAAGCACAGTGCAGGGCAGCAAGAGACCTCGAGTGCTAATTCCAGCAGAAGGGCCTTGGGCCTCTCTGTCCTCATCTGAAAAATGAAGTGATTGGACACAGTACTTGCTAGAATAACAAGTGCATAGAGATCCTATATTATATTTACCTGTACTGAGTACCTACTATGTCTCAGGCATGGTGCTGATAGGTATATATCCAACTCTGAGAGGCAGAATGTATTATTCCCATTTTACAGATGAGGAAACTGATACTTAAAAAGTTTAGATGACTTAACCAAGGTTACTCAGTAGACAGTAGGTTTGGGATGTGACCTCTATGTATGCTGTATGATATATACACATAATGAAATAATGTTGAGGAAAAAAACAGAAAGAACTGTTGGTACAGTCTACAATATGGATGACTGACTAAAATAAGTCAGATACAAAAGAGTTTATAGTCTATGATTCCATTTATATAAAATATTTATATGTCATTCAAGAATGGACAAAACTAATCTATAGTAACAAAATCAAAAGTGGTTGCCTATGGAGGGGTGGTGAGTGAACAGAAGGAGTCACAAGATAATTTTCTGAGGAGATAAAAAAATAATCTAAATCTTGACAGGGATGATTACACAGATGTACACAACCGTTGGGAAGTATGTTTGACTTGTGAGCTCCATGCACAGACACCTATATGCAGAGACTCTGCTTCTCCTAATATGGGTAAGACTGGAACAGTGTGCCCATATCTGGGAACCTAGGAGGCAGGGGCAGCACCTCTCTCCCATTGGTATTTCCCTACCTATGCAGGACTCTGATGCTGGGGAAGACTTTTGCACTGAGAGAATGAGAGTTTATGCTTTCTTCCTCCATGACCTTGGATCAGTTACTTCCCTTCTAGTTTCCTCATTTAAAATAAAAGATTTGAACATAGCAGTGTCTAAACTCCTTTCCATCTCTAACCTTCTCTAAATTTGTACCAAGCTGATTTTTTCATCACAAGTTTCCATGTCTAGTTGCTTTCTTTATGGAAAACTGAACTGAATGCAGGCAAGGTGGAGAAGCTGAAGGTAAATGATCAGGTGAGGGGTATGGATTTAGTCCATCCACATCTTCTTGTATGGATATTATAAGTAAAATAGTAGAATAGCATAAAGTATGAAATAGGAGGATGAGGACTCAGATATGAACCCGGTTTAGGACTCAGTCCTGGCCAGGATCAGAGTTCAACTGTGTTTTATTTTTAGCTTACTTCTGTATGCCTGTTCTGTTGTGGGCACTGTCTAGTACCTTTATAGATCCTTCATTCCATTCCCGCAACTATCCCATGGGGTAGGTATCATT
Source organism: Carlito syrichta (assembly GCF_000164805.1). Lineage (NCBI taxonomy): Eukaryota > Metazoa > Chordata > Mammalia > Primates > Tarsiidae > Carlito > Carlito syrichta. The sequence goes on along the minus strand of NW_007232725.1, from coordinate 49,733 downwards.
ATCCTATTTTATAGGTTAAAACAGTTAAATAATTTGCCTGAGACTTTCCTACAGCATAACTGGTATCTGATTTTTAAATCTTTTGAACCTCTATCTATCTTAAAAGGCTATGTTGGCCTGAAGTTAGCCTATGGGTCAGGGCTTAACCTGAACCAGGTTTAAGAGGTTCAGTCTGTGACCAAGATCAGTGATCAGACAGGGGTTAGAAAACTTGTTTATTTTTTGCATTATTTTTGAAATCAAAACATTGTGGGTCAAAATAAAACTAAATTCTAGATTTAAAAAAAGATTTTGGGGGGGTACCTACTGTTTGTTATGCAGCAAGAGATTGCAACAGGAACAATTAGAAGACTATCATTGTATACAGTCCTAGAATATACCATTTGCTGTTGGTATTAACAAGCTCATATAAATCGAGTAACTAGTCCAAAGTTGCCAAATTTAAACATTCTCTTAAGTACCTAATTCTACTTCTAGCCCATTGTGTATGTACACAGGTGTGTATGTATATGTGTGCACATGTGTGTGTATGTTGGGAAATATGTACAACAGAATAAAAGTTACAGTATGATGTTTGAGAAGTCCTCAAGCAAATTCGTTTTCATTTTTAATGGATATAGATGGAACCAAAAATTCACTAAGTAATTGTGGTGATATTACCTTAACTATTCATGGTATAATTTCAAATGCCAAGCTATCTTGGCATAGAAAATAAAACACAGATGAAGTTATCTTTATAATATGCGTGAATCTATTTTCTGGCCTTAATTAACTGTGAAAATATCAGATTTAAGAATGAATTGGCCAATTGTGGCCTCTTCCAAATTCCTAATAACACATATAGGAAAGACAAAGAAATTACAATGACTTACAATATCCACAATTAGAATGACAATCTGTTGCCATAAACTGGGAGTCACTTCTATGAACTCTAATACTGACAGAGTTGGGCTAAAGAAAGCAATCAGTGGTTCAAGAAATATAACAGGACCTTCTACTGAAAGGCAGTAGAAAAAAAAAAAAACACTTCATCCCTAGACCACTATCTCTGGGACAGAGGGGTTGTAACAGTCAGCAAAATAGCAGCCAGTCCTCTACTTCATGAGTACACATTTCTATTTGAAGCAGCCAAAGTACTTCTTTCTTCAACCCTGCCCAATACTTTGTCCAAACATATCTAATTATAATTATTCAATGACTTCAACTCCCAGAAAACATCAAGGTAAGAAATCAAAGACACTTGTTATGATATATTTCATTCTAGAAACTGTCATCTTCATATGTAAAACAATGTAGTCAATCACAATAAACAAGACATTTATGACTTGTTAGAGATAGTAACTTTGGGTGCTTTTGTGCCTATTGTATTTAATGTGCTCCAGAGAACAAAGTAGTGTAGGTTAGAAAAGATCCCATCTCACACAGAGCCGATGTGTTTTGCCAGGTGCTCTGAGAAGCTGACATCAAAACAGTCTATATGTGCAATAAATTTACTTGGGGAAATGCCTGTGAGAGAAAATGGGGAGGGATTTGTGGAAGACTGACATTACTGTCAGAAGTGTTATAGGTAATTCAAGGTATGACCTTGAGTGAAGGATCAAGGGAAATAAGGAAGGTAGAATAGTCATAGACTTCAGTGCAGTTCTAAGGAAAGAGTCTTTGGGTCAAATTTTCCTGTCAGAGGAGTGTTGCTCTTTACCTGGGAACAGGACAACCTTATTATCCCAGCTGAACTAAGTCTTTCTTGGGAGCAGCCCGTGGGAAGTGAGGCCTCAGTGCAAACACAGTAGTGGGACCCTCAGTCAACAGTTTCTGCATGAGAAGCATTCTGATGGCTGCCACACTGGGAATGGGTCTGGTAGGAGTGCATAACCTAGCCTTCTGTTACAGATCTGAGAAGGAGATATGAACACTGAGATAGCAAATGCTGCATCCTATATTTCCTCCATCAAGTCTGGATAGATCCCCATAAATTTTATTTATTTAAAGTTTGGTAGAGGAGAAATTTATAAATCAGAGCCAAACTGAGTCTATGGACATTCTTATCACTTTTCCCATTTAACTCGCCTATTTGTCTAGTGCAGTAAGTAGATAAATCTTGAAGAATTACTATAAAATAATAAACATTTAAACAAGAGGTGAGTATAGCTGCAGTTGTTCCAGATGTGATATATTTACTGGATAATATCAATATGATTTCGATTTCTGGCACCTTGTATAAGCTATTGTTCTGGCAAATGCTTTCTTCTTTATCAGTTTTTAAAGACCACAGACACAGTTAGATTTTACCTGGCAGGGACAATAGCATACTTTCCCTATATTTTTTAGGGTTGTCTAAACCCTATTGCTTTTTATCATAATCCAGTCTGCAGAGCTCTTGATCACAACATCCCACAGATTGTCACAATGGCACACTATATTGATAATTACATTATTATAAGAAGGAAGTTGTAAGTGCCATAAATGCTTTAGAAGATGCAGATATGACAGAAAATGAGAGATGAGTCTTATGAAATCCAGGAGCCTACTATTTCAGAAAAATTTCAAAGTATCTAAGAGTCTGAAGCATGTTGGAATATGCCCTCTAAGGTGAAAGATTCGTTGCTACATTTTGTACTAAAGAAAAGAAGCACAGTGATAGGTAGACTTCTCTGGATTTTGAAGACAACATGTGCCATATTTGACTGTATCTTTACTGAGTAATCTGTAATGCTGCCAGTTTTGGTTGGGGCCCACAGTAAGAGAAGGCTCTGCAGTAAGTCCAGACTGCAGTGAAAACTGCTCTGACTTTTGGATCGTATGACCCAAGAGATCCAAAATTACTGTGTTTCACAGAGGTGCTCTTTAAAGCCTATGGCAAGCTCCAGTAGAAAAGCCACAGAGAAGATTCCTAGAGGTAAGAGAAAACTATCTTAATTATCTTCTTTTGAGAAACAGCTCCTAGTTTTGTAGTAAACTCCAATAAAGACTAAATACCTGACTCTGGGACATTAAATGATCATGTGACCTGAGTTGCCTTTCATGAACTGGGTGTAATCTGACCAAACAGTCATAAACTTGAGTCTACTATCCACCAAAAAGTGAAAATTGTATAAGTGATATAATGGTATATAAGGTTTTAAGAGATCTTGAAGGCACAAAAACATAGCATGAACAGGTGGCTTTGATTCTTAGAGCAATTCTTTCTGTAGCACTTTCTCTCCTTCAGTTCATACTATGGCTTCACAGGAAATTCTGTGGAACTGACTGAAGAACAAAAAATTAGCATGGTATTCTGGCACCAATCAGAAGTAGATTGCTGTAGTTTTACATTTCTCAAATCAGAGGTATCCTTGAGTAAAAGATAATAGTAAAGATAAATTCTTCCAGTAGTGAGAATTTCAAGTAGAACATTTGGTTGTCCATTTTCCTTGAACAGATAGATGGCCAGAAGTACATGTCTTCATTAATTCATAGCCTAATGATTTGGCTAGATGATTAGAAACTTGGAATGAATAGAATTGGAAGATTGCTGTCATGGAGATCTAGGTAACAGGTAAAAGAATGGAATTATTGGGATAGGAAGAGTGTGAATATTGTACATTCTAAGCAAATGCTAACTAAAAAGTATGCATCATAGAGGAGGTTTCCAATAATCATGTTGATAAGATAATGTGTTTCTGGATATTCTCCTTATCCAGCCTACAAATTATTGGTTTATGGGTCAATATACAAAGAGGCCATGGCAGGAGATATGGAGGCTATACAAAGGCTTTTCCTGAGTATATAATCTGCCAGTAGTAGAAACCAAAACCGATTCTCTGATATGAGACCATCCCTTAGCCAGTCACTTGGTAGCAGATTGATCACAATAGACTCCTTCCATAATGAAGGGGCAGCGATTTTTCCTCACTGAAAAGCAAATTTATATGGATTTGAATTTGCCTTTCTTGTACTAACACTGCTTCTAGCACTATCACCCATGGATTATAGACTGTCTTGTTTACTTATGATATCCCACACAGCATTAATTCTGACAAAAAATATCTTTGCATTTTGCTGCAAAAATATAGCAGTGATAGGCTCACACATGTAATATTTATTAGTCTTAGTGTATACTTTGTTTCCCAGAAGGAGTTGGACTGATAGATTTGTGGGATGGTCTAATAAAGGCTCAGTTTCAGTTCCTGTTGGAAGACTGAAAATTTGGGGTTTTCTCTTACAAGCTATCATGTATGCTTTGAAACAGCAATTAAAATATGATGCTATTTCTCACATAGTGAGATTATAGGCATCTGAGAATCAATGGTGGAAATAAGATTGGCTCCTTTCATGTTACCTCTAATAGTCCATTCATAGAAATTATGTTTTTCGTACCCACAAATTTAGGCTCTGTTTGATTAGGATGACTTACTTACTAAGGGAATACAATAATGATTCCACTGAAGCAGAAGCTAAGGTTACCTACCACTGGTCATTTAGAGTTCCCTCATGCTAGTAAGCCAACAGGCAAAGAATTATGTTGCTTAATTAGATGGAGTGATTGATTCCAATCACCAAAGGAGATTTGGGTTACTGTGACACAATGGGAGCAAGAAGGACTAGTCTGGAACCCACAGGATTCTCTAGAGTCCTTTTTAGTACTTCTATACTCAATAGTAAAAGTTAATGGAAAAGTAAAGCAACCAATAAGGGTTCACTGAGAATGCATGCTCTTCAGAAATAAATATTTAGGTCAACCTATCAGGTAAAGAACACAAAAAATCTGAGGTATTTGCTGAGGGCAAAAGGGGAAGGATTTAATTTCTGAGATGGGCCATGAAAAAAAGTTATTACTAATATTGTATCTTAGTGACCTGTTCATAAATGAGTATGGTAGCATATATACATCTCTTCTTCCTTGCTTGTTAGGGGGTTATGTGTGGATTTATTTTGTCCTCTCTTTCCTTTAATATTTTATATAAATTTTAGTGTTGGTGGTTACCTTCACAATTGGCCTTTAGATTAGATATTATTCAAGCAGGACTGTGATCAAAAGCCATTGATCAGAGATAGAAAACATGACTTCACCTAGAAATGATACAGTGACCTTGAAACTTTGTGTCTTTCCATTTTGAGGAGATGGTGAGAACGTCTTTATGCATATGAAAATTAGTCGTATCTTATTAGGTGAAAACATGAAGTTGACATATTTTGTTGTAAGCAAGGTCAAATATATGTAGAAACATATGTATAGGTAGGTAACCAGAGGGATGGACTGTGTCAGTTATACACCTATTGTTTCTCAATTCCAAATTCACCCTTTTATACTCTGCTGTACCGGAATGCAAATTACATTTCTCAGATGTCTCTACTATTTGGCGTCCTGTTATGTTCTGCCAATAGCTAAAGAGAAACTGAAAGGCAGGTGGAGGAGCAAAGAGACTGCTTTTCTGTTTTTTGTGTTTCTATCAGCATAACATCAGAAGTAGCTGCTGGCTCCAGCTTCTAACTTCTTTTGATACTCCTAGAGCCAGCCTCTTCATGCTCTCTTAGGGTACCAGCCACAGACAGGCAATACCCTCTCCTCAGAATTCTAAGTTCAATGCCACAGAGCCCCTCTCTAAGCTCCTAGGTTCTTATAACTCCAACTTGTCCCTTTTGTTCCTTAGTTCTTCCAGTGATAGTAGCTTCCTGTAATTTTGTTTCTGGGTTATCTCAAGGTTCTTTTTTTGTTCTTTTAGTCCTCCATTCTAGTAACCTTTTCCATATACCAAATCCTTTCTGTTTAAATACTCAGTGCAGTTTTGTTTTTCTAAATGATCTGGATTGACCTAGTCACACAGAAATATGTCCTTGTAAACAAGATCTCAAACATCACTTAACAAGACAATGGCTAAATTGCATTAATTAATAGTTCAACATTTACAGTCTTCAAAATGAATTTGTATTTGTTTTGAGGATAAGGAGTAAAAGAACCAAAGATAACTGTGAACTCAAGATAAAAATAAATAATTAGATGCCTGGCAGTAAAAGATAGTTGATGACAAATGGAGATCTTTGTGTAAGGTCTATTTAGAACCACATCAAAGGAATTAAATTCGGCTTGGCAAAACCTGGAAAACATAAACGACTCCTCCTTTTCCCTGTTAACTATGCCCTGACTCCTTTCAAATTCAAAGGCTACATTCCAGCTGGACCTGTAGTGCACATTCTATGTGTGTGTACAAATATACGTGTAACTATAAAATTAGTATTGCTGCTTTTCTCATATCACTGGCCTGTATCCTAAAACCGTGATTTTTAAATCTTATGGCACAGAATATTCTAAAACATGACTAATTAATTCATTTTATTCGCTATTTTAATAAATATGTATTGTGTGTCTACTATGTTTAGAGGACTGTGCTAGGGAATGGGAATGTAGAAGGAGCAAAAACAGACATGTTTCCTTTCCTCAGAAGCTTCCAGTATATTGAGGAGATAGACATTAATGAAAAAAATCACACATGTGATTGAAAAAAATCAGCAGTGATAAGGGCTAAGGTATAGAGTGTTAAGTAATAAGATATACAATATATGCAAACCTATAGCAGAGATTTGGACAAAATGAAGAATAGGGTAAGGGAAAGGGAAGCAGTAAAATAAACTAATATCTTTAACCTCAGAAGGATAGGAAATCATTGAAGTGTTTTTAATTTAGGGAGACTCTTAAATGATCAAATATGCTTTGATTTACTAAAGAGAATAAGTTCTACAAAATTTGTAAAGGCAAGGACATATATGTAAGGAAAGACACTGGGTTATAAGACAAATGACCTGGATTCAAGAAATTCTTATTCTTATTCAATTGGTTATAAAGATTTGAATGACAATTATAAAAGTTAATTATGAAAATTCCCAACTTTGTAGATAACAGAATTCTAATCAATTTTATATATAATTGAGTTATCTCTGAAATATATCATAACTGTAGTATTGTCAATGATTAGCTATAAAGGTGATAAGAAAATATTACCTGTTATTTTTCCCATCCCTTCAACTAAGCTGAACTTAGCTCTGTCTGTCAGACTGTCCCCAGGTAGATTCTAAATATAAGTGCAGCATTGGGCAGCTGCTTCTCTCTAGCCCCAGCCATTCCTTGCAAAATGCTGAGATGTTGCTTTTTTGCTTTAGCCATTGTTTTCCTCTAATTATGTTCAACTTAAATGGCTATGGGAGCTAAAAATATAGCATAAGAAGAGCTGTGAGAGCATTTAGTAAAGGTCCTGAATGGATGCCTTCCTTAGAAATCACTTTTTAAACTGACTTGATGCTCAATATGGAAAAATTCCCAACAGCTTCCAAAGTTATTGTCATAAAATGGATAGCCAGATTGCTGCCACACATAATCCATGGAACTGACAGTTAATCCAATGGAATCACAGAGTTATCAAGTCATAGATTTAAGGAAACACAGAACCTTAAAACTTTAGAACTGTGGGCAGTCTCTGGACGTGGGGAAATGGTGAATGTGGGAAATTAGAAAACTGATGTTTCTGTCACAGACTGGGAAGGTTCCCCAAGTCTCACAGGATTCCATTCCTACATGGGAAATGGCTTGGATACAGCACAGTTTCCTGCTGCCAGAGCCCATGTGGAGTTGGGAACCAATTCAATCTTTGAACATCTACAAACCACCACTGCTCCTAGAACTTGATCCCTGCAGGTTGTACTTGGTGGCCAGCTCCCAGGCTGGAGTGTGTGTGTGTGCGTGGGGGGGTAAGATCCACAGTTGTCTTTATTTGCCCAAAGGCAAATTCTATACCCCCCACCCCCTTCTCCGCTACTGCCAGCAGTTCCTCTTTGGGGCAAGCTGCAGTGAGAGATACTGCCACTGAACAAATTTTTGAGTTCTGAATGTGGACAGCCTCTAGCAAAGGAAGGGGAGTCAGGAGGAGACCCACCATCCCGGTAACCTCTCTTTCCCTGTGTGAACTCTTCTATGCAACAGACAGCTTTGCCATTCCTGTAGTGCTGCCACAGCAGCCAGGGAACCCATCCCCCCTCTTGATTCCCACTGAGTGCACATTGGTGGGGAGCTGGAACACAGACCAGTTGGACCCAGTCCAGAGGAAAAACCTTGCTACTGAAAGAAATTTTGAGTTATGATAATGAACACCCTTAGACAAGGGAAAGGGAACCTGGTCCAGAGGGGTGACCTGTTGTCCTGGCAACCCCTCTCTTTCTCTATGTGAACTCCTTTTGTATACCAGAGATGGATCTGCCATCCCTGCAGCATGGGTAGCCATCTGTGTGCACGAGTGGGGAGCTGGAGAATGGTCCAGTCTGTACTAACCCCCTGGGACCTGCTTCCCCCACCCTCTTCAAAAGCCCAGGGACTGAGGAACTTTGGGAGTTCCCATAGCCCCACCCATCACCTAGGCTATCTGCACACTTCCCTAAGGAAATAAAGACCAAGCAAAAAAAGCCCACAGCTGGCTGTCTCCTGCAAGTGCCACCTCCTAGCTAGAGGTCAACTGGCACTATAACAATATGAGACAATAATACAGCCCTTGAGAAGAAGATAAGAACAAAGCTCATATCATTGGACATCTCACAGACTAGTCCATAGACTGAGGCAGCAGAGAGTTTCTCCAGAGGGTCCTCCAGAGATGCTGGTGACCAACTCTCCTTAGAATTCAACACTTGCACCTTCACATTACTAGATACCTTGCAGGCACCCTCTAGTATCAGTCAAATGGTGGCAGCCTCATAGGATAGCTAGTACCAGAAGAACATCAGGACTCACTGTGATCATGCCCTCATAGTTTACCACCCAAAGAGAAGGTGGAGTGCACCACAACAGGGGAATATCTTGTGGGGAATAAAAATCCAACAAATGGTCACCCCAATAGTAGCAACCTTATCTAAATAAAATAAAATAAATAAATAAATAAATAAAATGAGCAAAGTCTGCCCTTACAAATGAGGAAGAACCAGGAAAAACAAACAAAACACCAGCACTCCCTAAGACAATATGCCACCCACAGACACCTACAAAAGGGCTTCCCAGATCCCAAGAAATGGAACCCATCTAGAACTACCTAGCCCTGATGACAGACATATAATTTAGATTTATGGATGGCAAAGAAACTCAATGAGACCACCAGAAAATGAACACACAGATCATCTAACACATGAAAACAGTGCAGGAAGTGAATACTGAGCTGGTTATAAGAAAGAACCAAACTGAACTTCTGAAAATGAAGAATTCTTTCTGGAATTTTCAAAACACAATAGTAAGCTTCAATGGCAGAATTGACCAGAAAGAGAAAAGAAACTTGGAGCTTGATGATCAAGCTACACAACTAACCTAGGCTGACAAAAACAAAGACAAAGGCTGAGGAAGAATGAGCAAAGTCTATAAGAGATTTGGGATTAGGTAAAGAGACCAAATCTATGCTTCAATGGCATCCCTGAGTAAGAAGAGGAAGCTGAGAACATCCTGGAACAAGCCTTTCAAGATGTCATCCATGATTTCCCCTATCTCACTAGAGAGGCAGCTATGCAAATGTGACAGATTCTGAGCACTCCTGTGAGGTATTACACGAGAAGATCAACCCCAAAGCACACAATAATCCATATCCACAAGGTGAACATGAAAGGAAAAATCCTAAAGGCAGCTAAAGAGAAGGGACAGACCACCTACCAAAGAAGAACCATCAGAATTGCAGAAGACTTCTCAGCAGAAAGCCCACAAGCCAGAAGAGACTGGTGTCCCATCTTTAACATCTTAAAGAAAAGCAAGTCCAGCCAAGAATGTCCTACCTCACAAAGCTAAGCTTCACTAATGAAGGAAAATTAAAATCCTCCCCAGACATCCAATCTCTAAGACAATATGCCACCTACATACCAGCCTTCAGAAGATACTTAAGAAAGTTTCAAGCACAGAAATGAAAGAATGGTTCCACCCTTCACAAAGGCACAGGCCAGCACACAGTTTATAGTCCATACAAATCAGCCACAAAGCAACTCAGCCTCTTAATAGCAGTATGAGAAGAACAAATTTCAGCACATCAATAATTAATTTAAATGTGAATGGACCGAAAATGCCACTTGAAAAGCAAAGAGTGGTGAATTGGATAAAAAAGCATGATTCATTCTTCTGTTGCCTTCACAAAACCCATCTCACTGCACATGACACTCACAGGCTTAAGGTAAAGGGCTGGAGAAAGTTCTTCCAGGAAAATGGAAAACAAAAAAGAGTTGCTGTTCTTATATCAGACAGAACAGATTTTAAACCCTAAAAGTTAAATAGGACATTGACAGACACTACATAATGATAAAAGGTTCAACCCAACAGCAGGAAATATCCATCTTCAATATATATGCACCCAATACAGAAGCACCCAGATTTATAAAACAATTGTTAATTAAATTAAAAGAAGATACAGGCAGTCATACAAGTATAGTTGGAGAATTTAATACTCTACTAACATTCTTAGACAGACTATCAAGGCAAAAAACTAACAAGAAAGTCTGGAATCTTAACTTGACACTCAACAGCTAGACATAATAGACATCTATAGAATACTTCATTCAGCAGACAAAGAGTATACATTCCTCATATTAGCACATGGAACATATTCCAGGAATGATCAAATACTTAGGCTTAAACCAAGCATGAATAAATTTCAGAAGGTTGAAATCATACCAAGAATCTTCTCAGACCACAGTGGAATGAAAATAAATAACACTAACAGGAACCTCTTCAAACACACAAATAAATGGAAATTTAAGAACATGCTTCTGAATGACTTTTGAATTAATACAGAAACCAAGAGAGAAATAAAAGGATTCCTGGAAATAAATGAAAACAAAGATAGAACATACCAAAACCTCCGGGATACCATGAAATCAGTACTGAGAGGGAATTTTATAACATTGCACTCACATGCCAAAAAAATGAGTGGGATCTCAAGTAAACAATCTAATATTACACCTAAGGAACTGGAAACTCAAGAGCAATCTGATCCCAGAATTAGTAGAAAAATAAAAATCAGTACAATAAAGTCATAGTTGAATGAAATACAGACCAAAAAAAAAATCATACAAAGGATCAATGAGACAAAAGCTGCCTCTTTAAAAGGATAAATAAGACTGACAGACCCCTGATCAGATTAGCAAAAAGGAGAGAGAGAAAAAAAAATTGAATAAACACAATTAGAAGTGAAAAATGTAATGTTACAACTAACCATAAATAAATACAAAAGATTATCAGAGATTACTATGAACACTAGTGTGCAAATAAAATAGAAAATCTAGAGGAAATGAATGAGTTTCTGGCAACACATAACCTCTGAAGATTGAAACCGGAAGAAAGTAAAATCCTAAACAGGCCAATAACAATCCAAGAAATCAATTCACTAATAGAAAACTCCCTGGGGAAAAAAAAAAGCTGTAGGTCAGATATTTTCTCACCTGAATTCTACAAGATACACAAGGAAGAATTGACACCAATCTTATTGAAAGTAGTACAGGTAATTGAGAAGGAAGGAATCCTCCCTCATTCTATGAAGTCAGTATCATCTTGACACCCCAAAATGGCAAAGACCCAACAAGGAAAAAAAACTACAGGCTAATTTCCCAGATGAACACAGATGCAAAGTTCTCAAAAAGATTCCAGTAAATCTCATCCAACAGCAAGTTTCAAGGATCATTCATCATGATCAGGTGGGCTTCATTCCTGAGATACAAGTCTTGTTCAACATACATAAATCAATAAATTTAATCCATCACATAAAGAGGTGTAAAACCAAGAACCACATGATTATCTTCTTAGATGCAAAAAAAGCATTTGATAAAATACAATATCCCTTCTTGATTAAAAAAAAAAATCACCTTGAACACCCAGGCATAGAATGAACATTCCTCAAAATAATAAAAGCTATCTATAACAAACCTACAGCCAACATCATATGTAACAGGCAGAGGCTGAATGCATTCCCCCAAAAAAGAACTGGAATAAGACAAAGATGCCCAATTTCATCCCTCCTATTTAACATAGCACTGGAAGTCCTAGTTAGTGCAATTAGGAAGAAGAAAGAAATCAGGGGTATCCAAATAGAAAAAAACAAAGTGAAATTATCCTTCTTTGTAGATGATATGATTCTGTACCTAGGATATCCTAGAGAGTCTGTCAAAAGCCTCTTCACACTGATAAACAACTTCAGTACAGTCTCAGGATATAAAAATTAATGCAAAAATATTTAATATTTCTATACTCCAACAACAAGCAAGCTGGGAACCAAATTTGAAAAAAAAAATCACACAGTCCCATTCTCAGTAGCCACAAAACAATAACAAAAAAAACCTTAGCATCCAGCTAACCAAGAAGTGAAAGACATTTACAATGAGAACCACAGAACACTGCTTAAAGAAATCAAGTACAACACAAACAAATGGAAGGACATTCCATGTTCATGGACTGGAAGAATAAATATCATCAAGATGTCCATTCTACCCAAGGCAATCTACAGATTCAATGCAAACTTTATCATATTACCAGTATAGTAAAGACAATGCAGAAATTCATATGGAAGCAAAAAGGAACCTGAATAGCTAAAGCAATCCTCAGCAAAAAACAAAACTGGAAACATTACACTTCCAAACCTCAAACTTTACTACAAGGCTACAAGTAACCAAGACAGCATAGTACTGGTACAAAAATAGACACATAGACCAATGGAACAGGACAAAGAATTCAGAAATAAAACCATGGACTTTCAAACAAACTCATCTTCACCAAAGGTAACAAAAACAAACATTGGGGAAAGGAAACCATATTTAGCAAATGGTGCTGGGAAAACTGGCTAATCACACTCAGAAGAATAAAACTGGACCCCTACCTATCATTATATACAAAAGCTAACTCCAAATGGATCAGTGACTTAAATGTGAAACCTAAGAATCTTAGAGGAAAACTTAGGGAACACACTCCAGGACATCGAAGTAGATAATAAATTCATGGCCAAGTCATCAAAAGCAAATGCAGCAAAAGCTAAAATTGACAGATGGGGCTTTATCAAGCTTAAAAAAATTTGCACAGCAAAAGAAACTAATAAGTGAGTAAAGAGATAAGCCACAGAATGGGGAAAAAAAAATATTTGCAAGTTATGCATCTGACAAAGACCTAACATCCAAGATCTATAAATAACTAAAATGAATTGACAGGGAAAAGATTTTTAAAAAACTGAGAAGGACAGGATTCAAAAGTAGGCAAAGGACATGAATAGACACTTTTTAAGGGAAGACATTCAAGCAGCCAACAAACATATGAAAAAATGCTCAGCTCCACTAATCAGAGAAATGCTAATCAAAACTACAATGAGATACCACTTCATACTAGTCAGAATGGCTATCTTTAAAAGGTCAAAACACAACAGGTATTGGCAAGGCTGCAGAGAAAAGAGAATGCTTCCACAATGTTGGTGGGAGTGTCAATCAGTTCAACCATTGTGGAACATGGTGTGGCATTTTCTCAAAGAACAAAAAATTGAGCTACTATATAATCCAGAATCCCACTTCTGGTAATATAACTCAGAGGGGGATATAAATAGAACATAAATCTCTCTACCAAAAAGACACCTGCATGCATATTTTCATTGCAGCATTATTCACAATACCAAAAACATGGAGTGACCCCAGATGCCCATTGAAAGCAGACTGGATAAAGAAAATGTGGTACCTATACATGATGGAATACTTGCAGTCATAAAAAAAGAATAAAATCAAGTTTTTTGCAGCAACATGGATGGAGCTAGAAACCATCATTCTAAGTGACCAACCCCAGAAACAAAAAACTGAATACCACATGTTCTCACTCATAAGCAGTTCATAAACATTGGGCACAAGAGCACAAAGGCAGGAACAACAGATGCTGGGCACTGCTAATTAAAGGGAGGGAAAGTGGGGTGACAGGGGGCACACAACCACCCATGGGGGGGGGTACTATGTTTACTACCAGGTGGAGAAAGCGTTTGGTATGTGCTAGAAGCCCAAATCTCACCTGCACACAATTTACTATGTAGGAAATCCTTACTTGTACCTCACAACTCTAAAAATAAAAAATAATAATTTTAGGACTGTAAAATACACATAGTTTTAAAAATATAGAGACAGTTGAGCAAAGCATATTGGCCAGCCTTTGTATTCTCAGCTACATGGGAGGTTGAAACAGAAGGATTACTTGAACCCTAGAGTTCGAGACCAAAAAGAAATTCCACCTCAAAAAAAAAAAAAAAAGGTGGTAGAGGTGGTATACAGTGATTGACATTAGTGTTTAAAAAAATAAAAGAAATACTGAAATATAGAGACAGTTGAGGCCAGGTGCAGTGGCTCACCTGTAATCCCAGAACTTAAGGAGCCCTAGTTTGAGCTGTTTGAAATCAGCCTAGGCAACACAGTGAAACCCTGCCTCTACAAATAATCAAAACATTAGGCAAGCTTGATAGCAAACACCCGTGGTTGAGGCAGGGGCAGGGTGAAGGGAGTGGCATGGTGGGGAGATAGGGGGTAAACTGAGCTCAGAAGTTTGAGGCTGTGGTTTGCCATGATCGTGCCACAGTACTCCAACCTGGGCAATAGATTGAGAGTTGTTTCTTGCCCAGGAAACAGAGTGAAACCTTGAGTCAAAAAAAAAAGAGAGAGAGAGAGAGAAACAGTTTAAAGTAATCTTAAAGTCTATCTGCATAAGCCATCCACTCTGTGTTTGAACTTGCTGTAATATCTGAGCCCCCAAATGGCTACTAACATTCTGTGTGAATTTATGGAGTCGTGGGAGCTTATTACCTCCCTAGGCAGGCTGTTTCATATTTAGGCCGCTTGAAATGTTAGAAAGATTATCTCAAGGCTGAGATTAAATCTGACCTTGACAATGCCTATACACTGGTCCTACTTCTATTACAATGCTGAATGTTCAAGGGAGAAAAGATAGATATGCTCACTCAGGCTCCTTTGGATTAGTTTCCCTTCAGCCATGGAGACAGCAACACTAGGACAAAATTAAGAACATCTGTGCATTATGTTGTGGGACCTAGGTCTTAGTTTTCTTCTGATGCTTAATTATTCCCCTGTATTGGAAATCTGAGTTAACCCTGATGCCTTCCTATCTATTTCTGCACACGATGGAGAATATTTTTCAAGTGCATTCTATGTACTTTATAAATGTTCTAAGAACTTTATGGGTATAATGTACTTATTTATCACAATAACCCTATGAGATGGGTTTGGCATTATCCTCATTCTCTGCTATTTAACTTCATTGTATAAAAAAAAAGAATTGAGAAACAGAAAAAGTATGCACCATGTACATGTTTCTCAATAGTGAGTTCTATAACTGGGATTCAAACTTAGGACATCTGGACCAGATGTGGTGGCTCACACCTATAATTCCAACAATTTTGCTGAGTTGGGAGGATATCTTAAGGTCAGGAGTTTGAGGTTGCAGTGAGCTATGATCATACCATTGCACTCCAGCCTGGGTGGCAGAGCATGATTTTGTCTCAATGGTTTAACCAAGATGAAGTATTTACTTAAGAACAGACAAATGCTATCAAATGTACAATGTAATCTTGGGCAAATTGCTACCTTTTCTACATTAGTTTCCTCAGCAGCAAGTAAGCAACTCCTTTGACTGTCCTCCAAGGCCACTTCTATCCCTGAAATGCACAAAGCTCTACCAATACTGCTTTGGGTCAGAGTTTCGCTACAGAGATCTTCTGAACTCCAAACACGTGTCAATCACTTATTTTAGTCCTAGGAACACATCAGGAAACAATAATGAAGTCAAATAAATATAAAACAGTATGATAGATGCAATAATACAAGTGTGTGCACACAGAAGAGTAGTCAACTTTATCTTGGGGTGAGGATGAAAGCCAAGGAAAACTCTAGAGAAAAAGGTGACAGCTGATCAAGATTTTGAAGAATGACAAAGAATTCACTAGGCAGACAAGTGGTGAAAGATCTTCTAGAGAGAAGATATGACATATTGCAAAAGTAGAGAGGAATGTTTTGGACCTGACAAATAGGTCACTAGGACTGGAGAGTAAAGTGCAAGGAAAGAAGGAGTAGGGAATTAAGATTGGAGAGATTGGTAGGGGCAAGATAGCAGAGCTGTGGTGCCAACTAAGAAATTATAACAGGGCTTTATAATAGAGTGACGGGGTAAAAAAAAAAAAACAAATAAATGTACCTAACTGTGTGTGGTTTTTTAAATTTTGAAATATAAGCATGTTCAGTTGTATAGATGTCATTTTGGGAGTTACTCATCAAAATGACATTCCTGAGACTCAAATTGCTTTCAATATAATAAGAAATTTTAACTCTTTTTCTTTCATCTTTATATGAAAGCCAAGTATACACTA
Source organism: Carlito syrichta (assembly GCF_000164805.1). Lineage (NCBI taxonomy): Eukaryota > Metazoa > Chordata > Mammalia > Primates > Tarsiidae > Carlito > Carlito syrichta. The sequence goes on along the minus strand of NW_007232725.1, from coordinate 33,366 downwards.
ATACTTTTTTTCTGAAAAAACTACAATTCTACTTATGTTGTCATCTAGATAAATTGTCCCAATTATGGGTAAAAAAATGGCACAGATAGCAATCTCCTAGAGAGCTGAGGAGAAGAGGTTGAGAACGGTCTGTTCTGCTAGGCTTTTGACTTGGCAGCTGCTTCCAGGTTTATAGATACTCAAAAGGAAACAAGGACAAAGAGGCTCTAGGAGAGCTACTCAGCATGTACAGAGTTATTGGTATGAGCTCACTGACAGCTAGGCATCCCACAGGGGACATCTGGACCTTGCTCATTTTTCAGAGTTAAACAAGATTATTACGCAATGCAACAAAGCAAGATTATTGGGGGTAAAATTTATCCTATGTTTCTGTCAAAAAAGAAATAGTAAAAATGTAGAAAATTCAAGTAAATTTCATAAATGTATTCATTCACTCAATCAGCAAGCAAAAGTTAATTGATTAATCAGGTACACAAGAACCTAGGTTCTGGTCATGATTCAGCCATTCACTAGCTGTGAGTCCCTGAGCAAATTAATTCATCTCTGTGCCCCAGTTTCTTCAACTATAATAAGAAGATGATTAACAACAATAATAACACCTAAAGAGGTTGACTAAAGAGATATCAAGTGGGTAGAGGCGAAAAGAATCAAACTTGCTAACCATATAGATGTGGAATGAGGGAGAGGGAGGAGTGTAGAAAGGTCCCAGGGTTATGATCTAGGGTCACTTATAAAACAAAGGAACATAGCAAGGAAGAATTGAAATATTTATTAGGACTCTTTTATGGGCAAGACATGCCAGAAAAGAAGTGAATACTCTCACAGTTAAGGCAGGACACTTATACCTGGATCATTTAGGAGAAGACATAGAATGGCATGAAATTGGCAAAATGAATTCTGGAAGATTATAAGAATTCATCAAAGAAAGAGCTCAGAGAAGGCTGGTACAATTATAGCAGGCAGTAGAGGATTCGGAGGTTGAAGATCAAGTTTAATCTCATCAGGTCTAACCTCCACTACCACTTTTAAGATGTGGAAACCAAGGTTTTGAGTGGAAAAGTACCTTATTCAAGGTCACACAATGAATTAGCAGTAGGCCTAGTACTATTAATGTAGCCCTCTTTCTGCTGCATTAGGTTCTATGCTCCCACAGAGACCTGACCAGGGAGGCTCTCTGGCACACTCCTGTCTATCCACTGCACATAAAAGCCTCAGTTAGTATGTTTTTATCTTACTAAAAAAAAAAAAATCTGTCTGAGCCTCAGCTTTCTCATCTGTGCCCCAGTTTCTCCAACTATAATAAGAAGATGATTAACAACAACAATTATACCCATATTTTTAGGGATAGAGAATAAGGAAGTTGACTAAAGAGATAACAAATGGGTAGAAGCAACAAAAATCAAACGTATTAACCATATACATGTGGAATGAGAGAGAGGGAGGAGTGTAGAAAGGTCCCCAATGTTATGATCTAGAGACAGTTATAAAACAAAGGAACATAGCAAGGAAAGATTGAAGAAATATTTATTAGGATTCTTTTATGGGCAAGGGATGCTAGTTTATCCCTTCTTGGAGACTTACAATGTATATTAGGTTTTAAAAAAAACTTAAAGTAAAACACACACACACACACACACACCTAAAACCCCCAGCAATTTAAGACTGTTTACCTTAACATTTTTCAAACAGATTCCTACTATCTTATAATGCCTATCTATTTTCCCATTTGGGAAAATTTGAGACAGGCAGAAACACAATTTGAGACATGCAGAAAAAATTCTGATAGAGAGATGCAAGGCTCATAACCCAACCTACAAGAAGAAGGTGGAACAAATAGAGGTATCTAATGCCGAACAGAGTGAGTAAGAGTTAGACAAAAGAAGGAGCTAGTGAATAGGGAAGGCCTTATGGGCTAAGTAAATGTAGGAACGTGCCACCAGATCATATATGCAGTATTCCAGAATGGAAAGGGAGCACAAGGGAGTAAAAAGAGATGAGGATAAAGAAGTAACTGGAGACCAGGCTCGGTGGCTCAGCCTATAATTCCAGTACTTTGGGAGTCCGAGGCGTAGTGATTTCTTGAGCCCATGGGTTCGAGAACAGTCCAGGCAACTTGGCGAGACCTCATCTCTGCAATAAATTAAAAAATTAGCTGGGCATGGTAGCACACGCCTGTGGTTCCACCTACTTGGAAGACTGAGGCGGAAGGATCGTTGGAGCCCAGCAGGTTGACGCTGGGGTGACCGTGAGCGTGCCACTGCACTCCAGCCTGGGCCATGGAGTGAGACTCCAACTCAAAAATAAAAAATAAAAAAGTAAATGGAGTTTCCATCAGGAGGAACTTGTAATGCCATGATAAAGAATTTGGAAGGACTTCCACTTATAGCTGAGGTAGTATAACAGGGATTGGACTTAACCTCCCACCTGAAAAAAAACAAATACACAATACAGAAGAAAATATATGAGAAAATTAATTGAAAGACATTGGACATAAAGCATTGAATGTCAGTGATCACTGTGAGATGAGACACTAATATGTGATTCCTGAAATTGCCCCAATTTATGCCTTAAGAGAGTTTACAGGCAGGGGCATAGGGAGGGAAACCCAAGAAAAGGTTGATGCACAGAGAAAGAGACCCTCAGCTGGCATTTGTAGGTCAGAGAACTGAAGAAGACAGCTGAAGAGAGAAAATACTGTAGAGATTTGCCAAGAGAGAAAATACTGTAGAGATTCTCCATGAGCATTCACTAGAGTACTGACCAGCACATGCATGTGAGAAAACTGTCTGAAGCCGGGGAAAGCACCATCTGAAAGGATTAGAGGAAAAAGTGCCTGTTACTCACATAGGGCTACAAATAGTCCTATTCCTACAGTTAAGCTGGAAATTTCATAATTTGCAGGGCATTGGGTAGAATACTCAGAAAGGACTTACCTCAGTAGTAGGCACTAATTAATCTGAACAAACACTGCTCTGGTCTTACCTAATGAATCTAAAAGCAAGACTTAAAAGGACCATACTGTCCAAGTAACACAACTGCATACCAGAACAAAGTTTAAGGACATTTATAGGAATATAGAAATGTCCATCACCCAACAAGGTAAAATTCAGGCATCCAATAAATGTCTACCATGTAATTTAAAAAAATACCAGGCATGCAGAAAAGAAGCTGAAAAATATTCCATGAGGAGAGAAATCATATCAAAATGGAACCAGAAGCCAGGCTCGGTGGCTCAGCCTGCAATCCCGTGCCTTTGGGAGGCTGAAGTGAGTGGATTGCCTGAGCCCACAGGTTCGAGACCCCCCTGGGCAAGTTGGCGAGACCTCATCTCTATAATAAATCAAAAATTAGCCAGGCGTGGTAGTACGCGCCTGTAGTTCCAGTTACTTGGAAGGCTGAGGCGGAAGGATCACTGGAGCCCAGCAGGTGGAGGCTGCGGTGGCCGGGAGCAGCCACTGCACTCCAGTCTGGGCGACAGAGTGAAACTCCAACTCAAAAAAAACCCCCCAAAAAACAAAACAAAAAATGGAACCAGAACTGATACAGATGTTAGCATTAGCAGAAAAATACAGTTATTATAACTGCATTTCATATGTTCCAAAAGTTAAGAACAGACATGAAAGATATAAAAAGACAACAAATTGAGCATCTATAAATAAAACCATAACACATGAGATTAAAATATACATTGGATGGGAATAATGGCAAATTAGACATTGCAGGTGAAAAGACTAGTAACCTTGAAAACATAGCAACAATAGCCGGGCTCGGTGGCTCAGCCTGTAATCCCGCGCTTTGGGAGGCTGAGGTGAGTGGATTGCCTGAGCCCATGGGTTCGAGACCCGCCTGGGCAACTTGGCGAGACCTCATCTCTACAATAAATCAAAAATCAACCGGGCATGGTAGCGCGTGCCTGTAGGTCCAGCTACTTGGAAGGTTGAGGCGGAAGGATCGCCGGAACCCAGTAGGTCGAGGCTGCGGTGGCCGGGAGTGGCCACTGCACTCCAGTCTGGGTGACAGAGTGAGACTCCAACTCAAAAAAAAAAAAAAAAGAAAAGAAAACATAGCAACATATCAATAGAAATGATCCAAAAAAAAAAAACACAGAAAGAAAAAAGGCCCTCTCTTCCCAATTAGCAAAATATCAGTGAGTTGTGAGACAACAATTATCCTAATATACATGGAATTGGAATCTCTAAAAGCAGGGACTGAGGGTGAGCATTAAAAAAAAACAATCTGACATATAAGTGAACCGTGAACATTTACCATAATACTATAAGAAAGGGGTTGACAGTAGCCGGATACTGAGGGTGGTGGTGGGGGGTAGGGGTGGAACACAACATCAAAAAGGTACCTGATCTCAAGCCAGGCAAAGTGGGGACTGAAGGGAGGCCCAAACTTTACCTGTATGATGACAATTTGTATACCTAATCCTGAATTGTACCCCACATCTTTAAAATAAAATTAAAAGAAAGAAAATGGTGGAAGCACAGTCATACTACATATCGCTACTACGATTTAATTTAACTTCAAAAAGTAACACATAGATAGTAAAAAAAACAAAGCAGGCAGGTAGTATCACATTACCAGACTTCAAACTTTACTATAAAGCTACAATCATCAAAACAGCTTGGTATTGGTATAGGAACAGGCATATAGACCAACGGAATAGAATTGAGATTCCAGAAGCAAAACCTCAATTTCTCAACCAACTCATCTTCGACAGAGCCTCCACCACCTACCACTGGGAGAGGAGAACCTATTCAGTAAGTGGTGCTGGGAAAACTGGCTGACCACATGCAGAAGATTGAAACAGGACCTCTATCTATCCACATACACAAAAATTAACTCTAAATGGATCAGAGACCTAAATGTAAAACCTCAAACCATAAGAAGCTTAGAAAATGAAGGACATACCCTCATGGAAATTGGAACTGGCATCCAATTCCTGAACAAAACCCGAAACCCACAGGCCATAAGAGATAAGATAGACAAGTGGGACCTCATTAAACTGATAGCATCTCTTAAAATGTGCATACAGGCTGGGCTTCATGGCTCAGCCTGTAATCCCAGCACTTTGGGAGGCCTAGGCGAGTGAATTGCCTGAGACTGCAGGTTCAACACCAGCCTGGGCACCTTGGTGAAACCTTGTCTCTACAATAAATAAATAAATAAATAAATATATTAGCCAGGCGCAGTAGCGTATGCCTGTAGTTCTGGCTACTTGGAAGGCTGAGGTGGAAGGATTGCTCATAGCCCATCAGGGCGACGCTGGGGTGGCCGTGAGCATACCACTGCACTCCAGCCTGGGCAACAGAGTGAGACACCAACTCAAAAAAAAAAATGTGTATACAGTTTTTGGCACCCTCTGTATATATTTGGTGAACTACTATATAAAAAGTAAACCTGTTGTATTTCTCCTTTTTCAATTGTGAAACATTTACTTTTAAAACTTTAAATAATTAAGCATTTATTATATGCCAGGTGTCTGATAGAACACCTTTATATATGCAGTAATTTCTTGATTTTAAGTGCGACCAATATAAATTATACCATAAATTTAAGATCAGATTTTTTTTTTTTTGGTATGATTTTAATTTTAATTTTTTGTCCTTCCAGAGATATTCTACTTATATACAAGAAAACATACATACATCTTTTTCTAGGTCCTTTTTGTTTTAACAAATAGTAGCATTCTGTGTTTCTTTTTTTTTTTCATTAATCAGTATTTTTTATTATGGTTTTGTGGGGTACAGTTAAGGGTTAGGTGTACAATGACGTTTCATTCAGGCACCCTGTAGATAAGAAGTGTTTTCCCG